>NW_009258661.1:1313679-1340205 GCF_000687185.1 Egretta garzetta
CCGCCCCCCCCCCCCCCCTTATGTTTTGATTTGGTTTTGGTATTAAATGCTGAAGTGGTGTAAGTGGAGCAACTCAAACCCACACAGTGTTGTTTTATATCAAATGTGATGTGATGTAACACAAGGTGGCACAGCAGAACCTAATACCGTGCATTAGATAAGGCAGATTTAGCTAGAGATGTGCCTCCCACATCTTCACCGGGATTTGCACAGCAGGAAATGGAGCAGACTTGGAGCTGTGCAGCAAGGATGGGTTTATTCCACCCGTTTTTTTTTCCTCCTACCCTTCCATACTGCCTGTGTGGCATTTTGGCGTGCATGTACTTGTAAATAACGAGTTTTTATCAGCCCCGTTGCAGGTAGGTGCGGTGGCTGCTGCCCTGATTTGGCATTATAATAACCAGTCATAACAGAATTAATGAGGTATCAGAAATCCAAGAAAGGTCTTTGTTTATCACTGTAATTAAATACATTTGGAGAGTCATTAAAAGCAATAGCAGGTGGGCAAAACTCGGGAAGAAGGATGGCTTTGTAATGAACTAGTCAATGGTTTTGTTCTGAGACAGATTGTTTTTAAATATCTATCCTCATGTCTGTAAGTCTCTCTATTCTAAATTTAAATCCCCCCCCCGCGCCTTCTGTATTGGGATTTTATGTTTATTCATTTTCATGTTTATTTTTTCTTGGTCAAATGGACTTATTTTTGTGATGGTGATAGTAATTAGGACTGTACCAGCTGTAAGACCCTGTTAAAGCTGTGTCTTTTGTGCCAGAAGACCTGCAATGTACCATGAGTTGGGCTTGAGAAGTTGGTGGGGCTTGTAGACCAGACAGATTTGGCAGAGGAGGCTGAGCTTCAGGGAGATGCCCCCCAGCTGAGGATGCTGGGGCAGGCTGGGGACACATGAAGATAATGTTGGTAGGGATGGGGCAGCTGAATGTCAGTCCCCAGAAGTTTGGACTCCATCCTTATTCTTAAGGGTTAGTTTCTGAGGTGTACAGTTACATACTTGGAAGTGTAGAGTTACTGATTTATTTTTTAGTCTAATGAAGTTGTGTTTATGAAAACATCTGCAAAACCATTGTCCTCTAGTAAAGATTTTCTGGTTTAGCATGCCGTGTGTGCATGTGCATCCCCCAGGTCTGAAGCTTGCTAAGCAGTCCGTAAATATTAGCTTATTATTAAGGGATGTTATTTATTAATAGCAACATCAAACGAGTGCCAAGAGGGCCCTATGTGTAGGCGTCCCCTTTGTGCGGGCTGGTCTCCAGCTATGAAATACGAGAATCTGCCATAAGCCACACAGGTTTGAGCATGTGGATTTACACCTGGTAACAGCACTGTGATAAGTCTGAAGACAAACGCCCTCACTGAGCAGGATAAATACAGAGGGGACAAGAGAAAAATATGGTTTCTCTTCTGCCAGCGTCCCCCGTGCTGAGCTTGGAGTGGCACACGAGCCTGGCCTTGAGGTGCTGCTGCCCTTCGGTACCCATGTGGCCATGCCATGGGACAGCCAGCTGGGGAGGGGGTGTTGGGACTGGGCATCTTCAAAATTGCAGCATGCCCAAAAAATTGTGACTTGTGCTCTAGAAATAAAGCTTGCAAGTCATGGATTTTGTGGGCTTGTGAAAAAGAGTAGGTACCTTCATGCGTATCCACACATGTACGCTTATGCATATAAAAAAATATATAATACACGTGTACACACACACATGTCTATGTAAAAAGAACATGGGGGCTTCTAATTACGTTCCAGTTCTGGTGTTTACCTTCTCAAATTCGTGAGGTTTCAGAAATTTGTCTATGTCTATGTACATATTTGTTTAAATATTAACAGAGATCTTCATCTTAAGCATATGACTCCAACAGCTTGAGCTTTAGGAAAAGCTCTTCATTAAATGAGCTTCAAAATAAAAATATTAGAACTGCTGACATGCTTTCAACTATAGGGTAGATGGGTAAATGTCACACTAATTCTCAATCTCTTTATTATCTTACTCTTTGCATTACCATATGTATCTTACTACATAGTTAAATTTATGTTTTTGTAGTTATTAAATAGACTTTATTAGCCTCTATCTTCTTTATCGCTTCTAAAATCAATTCTGGTGTGAGGTGCTGAAAATATGAGAGACTTCAATTACGAGGAATTCTTTAAGCATCCTGACCAAGAATGAGTAACTGAGGCTAATACCATTTAACAACTGGGATCAGGTTTGCGTGGCAAGGTTTGGGGGGGATGGCTTCTGTGAGAAGCTGCCAGAAGCTTCCCCCCATGTCCAACAGAGCCAATGCCAGCCGGCTCCAAGGTGGACCCACCACTGGCCAAGGCTGAGCCCATCAGCGATGGTGGCAGCGCCTCTGGGATAACAGCCTTCTCCAGCTGAGAAGGGGAGCGATAGAGCGGCTCGGTGGGCACCTGGCATCCAGCCAGGGTCAACCCCCCCACATCTTTAGAGCACCTAGAACTGAAATGCTTGTCACTGGCTATGCCTCATTACGTAGGGTTTCTTGCCAGTGCCAGTGGGTTAATAATGCCTGAGATGGTCTCTTGACAACATCGCTTTCTTAATGTTAACTTTGAACATCAGCATTAGAAACGTGGCATTTTTCACTGTATTTGGTAGCTACTAGACTTGATTTATGGCAGGGCTATACTCCTGCAGTGTAAATTTTTCTCTCGCTTAAAGCTTGTATTGCATAGCTAATTTTTTTGCTAGTGCAGTGACATGCTTGTTATGCAAATCTAATGATGAGCAGAAAAGTTGGGCAGGGACAAGGTAGGGATTTTCTTCTTGATGATCTCCTTATGGCTGTGCACAGGCTTGCCTCTCTTGCTGCAAATCACTCTGGTATGTTGTCTTGTTCTTTCTCCAGCCTGAAAAGATCAAGTTCCATCTGTTTTTTTAGATAGTATTTGTCCTTTATTAGAAATTCTTTGGCAATGGATTATACAGAATCAAGGGGATTGCTTTGTCACCACCAACCCCCCCCTCCCCTGTCCCCCGGTGGCACTAATGGCCATTAGCGTTAATTATTTAGAGTTCCTTGTTTTTCACACAGAAAGCAGTGATCAATGTGCAGTGCCAGGTATACGGTTGTGTACGCCCCGACTCCAGTACTTTACCCCTCATCTTTCCAAGTGTCTGTTTTCCTTGATACAGCCTTTGGTTTTTATTCAGCACGGTGTAAGCAGCACTGTTTAGAAAATGCGTTATTTTTATTTTTTTCCAGGCAGGAACATTTTCTCTGTAAATGTTAACCTTGTGACACAGTCTGAAATGTTTCTTTTCTTGTGTTTTTATTAATCTCCTGCTAATTTTCTACTATTGTGCGTTCTGGGCACGTAATGGCAAAACCAAGTGGGTAACCTTTTCACCTAGGCTCACCTATGGGTTTTTTTGCTGTTGGATATGGATGGTCCACAGGGTGTCCCTGATTGGGAGTGCTAAGCAGTCATGAGAAGTAAGGATCTAGACACAGTTGTTCTTTCCTTTCATGTGCAAAACCACCCCAAAACTTAAAGATGTTGAGCAGTAGCCACAGGCATTATAAGCAATAAATAAGATGATACGTCTGACTTCTAGCCTGCCTCTTAGCAATTTCAAGCATCTTTGTCCTGTGGGTGGATTGTGCAAACTGGTACTGAATGGCTCCGACTTCAGTTGAAATCCCATTGAAATACAAACCTTTTTTTTTTTTTTTTTTGTGGTGAAGGGAGTTGTGTTCATGCCAACTGGCCTTCACATAACTGGGCTGTTCGGATGGCTTGACTGGATGACTCCTGTGGTACCTAGAGATAGGTCTTCCTTAAGATTCAAATTTTGATCATTGTGATCCACTGTCTCTAAACCACAGGGCTGTAGAACAGGACATGATGTGTCTGGTGTCTTTCTAGGTAATTTTTGAGCATTTGTGGCCTTCTGAGCTCACACCAGAGTCAGGTCCACGTCACGCGTTGCATTCTGTATGTGCTCAGCAAGACAGAATTTGCTATGTGTCACGGTCTTCCCATGTTACTTTGGTCACACGAAGACAAAAGATTTGAGAAAATGTTCCTGTAAAAATTGAGGACTGCTGCATGTTAGAAACAGCAACACTTGGGGTCACGGTTTTGTCCCATCGGTTATTCCATGAACTCATAGTAGGTAGGGTTAGGGAACTTAGAGCTTCCCAGTTCCAAAAGTTTTACCACACAAGACTGCAAAATGAATACATGCCAAATAATATGAAAAAAAACCTGGGTTGCGGCCTTACTTCGTGGACCACATCACTCACAACATAATACAGTGTCACGCAACAGAAATACTGCTCCTGATGGGTAATGGCATTAAGAGTGCTGAAGTCATGGTACAAAACTTGCTTAATGATTTGCATTTTTTCCCCTATGTTACAAAACGCAGTTGAGCAGATGGATGCAGCCAGCTGTACACAGAGCTTTAGGGAGTACTGGGAAGAAAAGAGAGAGGGTTTTGTTAAGATAAATGTAATAATCTCTGTGATAATTAGTTTAATTTAGATGCCTGCATCTGACTCATTTTTGACTAACCTTGTACGAAGCCCTTCTTGCCTTGCTGACGAGTCTGTGAATTTAGTTTGATTACAATCCCTTTTTCTGTGCTTGCGGATTGCTCACTGATCACTGATATTTTTCATTAAGCAGTTGCTTTATTACATTGTTATTTAGAGGGGAGTAATTTGTGCTTTCTAATTAATTTAATTCCAGGCACATTTAGTAAGTAGCTACAATGAGCCCATTCAAGGGGTTTTAGGTCGTATTGACATTGTTTACCAGATGTGCTCGTTTGTTTTAAAACACCGTTAACTCTGTGATGACAACAGCCCCGTTCGGTTGCATGACCCTTCCACCGTCCCTAATCTGCACCTCCAAACTCCCCCAAAATTAGAAGATGCATTTCAAGTACTAGTGAGGGATGTCCATAGGCATTAAATCAGAGGGGAATTATATTGCAAACAGCGTTGATATGAACTATTACTATTCCATTATCAGATTTGAGGGCAGAGCAGCAGAGAAGCCTTTTGGCTTCTCTTAGCCAGGGATGCGAATGCCATTACTCCAACCACTAAAAAATTGGACGATACCAGAAGTGCAAACTGGGTGTTAAATCCATGCTTGGCGCATTTACCTCGGAAAAACTTGCAGTGAGGCTTCGGGGGGGAACGGGGCAGCTGGGAGGATGCGCATACCAAGCAAGGCACGGCCTGAGCAGGGATGGGATGTGGTTAATGTAATCAAAAGGTGAATGTTGTAATTCATAGCTGTTGCCCTCCCAAACTCATAAACGTGGGCAATTGGTTTTGCTAGAAGCTTTTTGATAAAGCTCAGTGTTTTCTTGCTAGTGAAGCTCCCAGGATTTGGGGGTTATTCAAGTGCCTCATGCTTATCGCTGTTAAATGTTGTATCCATTCCATCATCTGAGCATGAAAACTACGTATTACACCTATCATTTGCTCATTTGGCCTGCTGCGTCAAGAACTGGAGTTTTAAAATGAGACCCTAATTAGATGAGTAAATAACATTTTTACAGGAAAATGTACGGGCAGGTTATTCCCCTGACTATAAGCTTGTCCCGTGAAAAACTACCAACATTTGTTAACGTGTTCTGCAGTCACTTACTTTGGTAAAAAGTCAATTACTGCTTGTTCTGCAGCGAAGTCTGGCACGGAGCAGTGACACTGTAAGATTCATCAGCCTCTGAAGGACCCGCCAAACAATGGCCTTGATGTGTTTTCCATTATTTTTCAACCCTTTTCCATCTTTTTTTTTTTAGTGGAACAGCTGAAATTAATGACAAACGATGGAGGGAAGATTTGTTCAGGAGCTCATACTCAGTAAATTTTAACATTTGACGCTGCTCCTGATGCAATAAATTGAATTCTGGTACCATTTGAACCAACAGCCTGGCTGCATCCCAGCTTTATTTTTTGCAGGGACCATTTGAATTGCTGTGATACCTTTCCTGGCTCATGCTGGCCTGTTAAGGGTGCGTGCGTGCGTGCATGGGGATCTGTTCTACCTATTGATTTAATAGGAAAGAGCATCCCTTGGAAAGGGAGAGTAAACGTGTGTGCATGCATGTGGAAGGGGAGAGAGAGAGAGAGGGAGAATGTCTCTCTCTGTGTTTATCTCTGTGATAAATGACGCCTGTTAAAAATGTGACTTGCCGTGAACATTATTAGTGCTTTCCTCTTTAAGTGCATTATACAAACACAGCCACCGTCAGCAGAAATGAAGCTGCAGTCTTGACTGTTTAGTTCAAACAGTTTTGATGTTTCATTGTCCCTCGATCAATCAGTGCCTGGAGGGGTAGCAGCTATCGGCCGGGAATGCATGAGAGTGACGTGCGGAGCACAGATATTCCTCAAAAGCTTGCAAATATTTCGTTTAAAATAGTCATTACAGTTTGCATCCCAGTCTGTGAGCAGGCAGCAAAGTGAGCTCTGTTTATCATTTTTAACTGTGGATCTTCCCTGTTCTGAACTAACATCTCCCAAATTACCTTAAAACGAGCTCCTTCCTAGACAGATTTGTAATTCACTTGCATCACGTATTTTATTCTCTGTGTAAAAGTTAGACGAGAGCACGGGTTTTAGCACAAACAAAATGCATAAAGTAGAAAACATAATGCGGCATAAGTGCCACATAAATCACATCCTAAAGACAAAAGCAGATTTGAAACATCTGAATTACTGAGCACTTAATGTGGAGTGTAATCTTCTGGTTTGGTTTATGTTTGTTTTCTGGAGTGCCACAGAGAGCAAAATCTGGGGAGTTCCCTCGCCTCCAACAGGCGGAGGAAAAGGTGATTTGCAAAATGCCCAGGAAAGAGCTTTTTCCTGCCTTGTAGGTAAATCCCCCGAACAAGTGTCTCCTTTGCTGCTGGGAATTGAGCTATATGCAGAAGCAGTCGATAGAAATCCCACTTGAGTTCTCTTGCTCATCACAGAGCAAGTAAGAGGCTGCTCCAAAATGCAAAATTGTCCTTGAAAAAACCTTCTCTGGTGCCCTCCCAGTTGTTTTTCTTCCTTTGCATTGACTGCAACCTGTGTAAGCCCCCCTTTTCAGAGCCCCCTAGCATCCCCCCCGACCAAGGGTCAGGACATTTGCAGCGCTGTTTTCAAGCCTCAGCTCTCTGAAATTGTAACTAACAGATAAAATCTCTGGCTTCAAAGATTTACACTTAGGATGGACAGGAAGGAAAACGCGTGTTTTCTCAGTAACGTTCACGGGTTTTAGGGATAAAAGCTTATTCCTCCTCAGGCTTTTGTTTTCCTTTGCCCAGCCCGCAGCTCCCAGCTCAAGCCAATGCACATTTCCTTTCAAAAATAGATTTCTAGAGAAATACTTTTTTAAAAAATCAACCTGTTCCCCCTGCGCCGCCGCGATTGGTCCGATAAAATCGCCGAGCCGCTCGCGTCAAAAGGAAATAGCCCCGGCTTAATTGTAAGCTAAGTCTCCCGTAATCCAGGGGAGCATTTGAGATTCTGCCCAAGCGCGCTGGGTTTCGGCGGGCGCTGAGGGCTGTGGGTTTCTCTCCCAGCCTCCCGGCTGCTGCGGCACAAGTCAGCATAGCTAATGCAGATAGAGCGCTCCCCCCCGCTCCCGCTTCCCCGCTCCCGTCTCTCCCTCGCTCTCCCTCTCCCGGTGCTTTGATTCGATATGAACAGACTGGCAACTCCGATGCGAGAGCGAAAGCTGACATAACTCTGCAGATGGCTACGTTCGGATGATACACCTAGGGATTTTTCTTTAAGGGAAGGTAACGTTTAGATGCTAATGTTTATTTTTCCCTTGTTGCCATTTTTCAGGACTGCCGGTCCCAAAGAAGAGCCCAAAGTCGGTAAGCACTTTTCAGCTACTATTTCTGTCTGTCTGTCTGCTTTGAAGGAGAAAGGCATGAGTTCGGTTTGGTTTTGTTCTGGGTCTCGATTGTTTTAAGTTGTCTTTCTGTTGCGACCGTGATTACCTTGCACGGCTCCGGCTGCATGGGGAGGTGAAAGAGGAATGCAGTACAGAAGAGGGACTTGTTTGCAAATGCAGCCTCAGGTTTACAGCTCCTCTTCCCTGACAGATGAGCTTCTCTGTCGTTTAACTTACCAAAAAAAAAAAGCTATTGTTTCCTTTTGGGAAGATGGGAGGCTCCACCTTCTTGCCAGATAGCAATTCCTGTCGGGTGCTCGTAGGCACCAACCTTTTCCATTAACTCCCTGAGTTTTTCCGAGTACCCTCGGCTGAATTATTGACAAAACGGGCAAGCATGCACCTTGTTGAGAGAGACAAAGCATGAACGGAGCATGATTATGGTTCCCAGGGAATACGGTTAGCTGTCCGAGGGCTTGCTCTGGAGGCATTTTCATACTGAGCAGGGTTGTGCTGCAGGTGTGAGATTCCTTATTTAAAAAAAAAAAAAAAAAAGCCAGCAGAACAGTATTTCCTTGTGCCTTCTGATCCTATTTCCCTGTAAAGCTGTTACCTGGATGACATGTTAGCTAATAGCATGGAAGCCGTGATCTGAAGTATCATTAAAGCTCCGTGCGTGATGCTATGGAAGAAATCAATGTGCTATTTGTATGCAACAAAAGGAAATGTTTGCTTTTTAAAGGAAATGGAATACTTAAAGCCTGAAAGTTTCCAGTTATCAGTTGAGAGGGAGAGGAAAAAAGAGAATTCTCTCCCAGTAGCTTTGGGGAAGCAGAGCGAGCGAGGTCTTCGCCGTGTCGTGAGGCGGTGCAAAACTTCACCGACAGTCCCCGATGGGTGCCAAAAACTGCAGCTGGGTGCAAACCCGGGCAAGAGGTTTATGAAGGGGCTGAGCAGAAGGCTCCTGCTTTTAACACGAGTTCTCTGCTCATCCAAAAAGAAAGCCCTGAAATAATTAATGTGATTCTGATGGCTTAGGGCAGCGCTGATTAAAGTCACGTGAGCCCAGGCCTCTACCATTGTCAGCTCGCATTAATGTTGAGAGGCAGAAGTGTGGGGTGTGCTCCCTCGCAGATCACAGGCATGGCAGAGCCCGGGCGCTCACGTCTGTCATACGCTGAGATTATTTCAGCCTTTGGGAAAAAAGAAGCAAGCGCGTAAAATACGTACGCGCTTGGCACGTTGCTTTTCCCTGCCTGCACTTTTTTCCCCAGTCGGAGCAGGAGCGGCTGCACTTGATCCAGACTCTGACTCCGGTCGTTAAAGCAGCCCCGGTCAATGAGTCTCAGGCTGTTCAAAGCGTGGAGGCTCCCACTTTGCCACACACGCTTTTGGCATTGGTTAAAGGAAGATCCTGCCGTGTCAGACACCTCTCTGGGCGGCAGCGATGCACCGTGAAAATCTGAGCAGCCTCTAAATCCGCGTTGGGATAATCCTGCCTCAGTGAACAAAGAGGCTGCTTGCAAACAGGTGTAGCCCTGTAACAGCATATTTCTCCCTACTACTTGCTTTGAGGAGCCAGTCAGCCCTGGGGAAACAGTCCCATTCCCTCACGTACCTCTCCTGAACCCCGCTCACATTGCTTTAGGGTCCCTCCAATAATTTTTACTACGGCCCTAGGTGGTGGTGTTGTCTCTAAAGCGTAGGATTCACAATAAACAGAGCCTCCTATTCCCCCTGCCTGCACACCGGATCATTTGCATCGGCAATTAGCAGCGATGTTTTACACTGCCGCATTGTGCGGCAGCTTTAATGACCGATCGCTCCTCGGAGGGGCAGAGCCGAGTGCGTCGGAGCCAGCACAGCCGCTCCTGCATTCCCAGGCATCGGTGACATGCACGGGTTGAGCACGGAAACCTGGAGCAAAGCGCCTTGGGGCACCCATATGCAGAGGAGGAAGCTGTCCTCAGGACTGTCTGGGGTGGATTTACACCCAACACCAGAGCTCGTGTGGCCAAGGCGATGGTCAAAAGCATAAAAGCCGTGGTGTTGCTTCCTTGGTTTAGTTGTAGGGCTGGTGCTCAGCTGCAGGGTGAGGGGAGCCCAGCCCTCTTGGCCATGAAGATCCCCACTTGCTCTTGTCCTGGCGCGCTCCCCGGCCGGGATGCCGTCTGGCTGCACCCTGCTCCAGCATTTCCCGGGTATGGTTTCCTGCACGCGCGGCCGGTGGGTGAACGTGGGCGCTGCCGGCGGAGCTGTGCGCCCCCGGGCTGTCCCCGGCGCCCCATGTCTGGCTACAGGGCTTGGGTTGAACCTGCTGCCTGTTTCCCCTGCTCCCTTTGCCCAAGGCAGAGGGAATGTTTGCCAGCATTCCTTGATTAATAAATTAGCTGCAGTTTGCAGTCAGCGTACATCCAGGATGGGAGAGGTTGGCCCAATCTTCACTTGTGCTCATTCTTTGTTTCTGCTGCTGCATTGGGGAAAACAGCAGCTCAGGTCTCCATCCTCCTCTGCCTCACTCAGCACAGTGACGAGCCCTCTCTTGTCACCTCGTATCCCTTCCCAGAGCCCAGACAGACTCCCGACTTACTGCCAACGGCTGTCTCTTTCTCAAACAAGCCCTATTTTTAGCCATCAGCCCCAATCCCATATTCCCAAAAGGCCAACTTCAGGCTGTTGGATACCTCCCGGCTGGGAGAAGGTGTTTTAGCCCCTTGGGGAGCTTTGTTAGTGCTGGGGCTGCGACAGCACCTGGGAATGTTGTTCTGCCTTCAGCTCAGTTTTCCTGGGCTGTGTTTTTCAGCCTGTGTGTATCTTCCGATGAGCTTTGCTCTTTTTCTCAGTGTTTAAGGAGAGTTTTTCAACCTTAGTGGAAGAGCCAAATTAGTAAAAAAAAGGTTGCCAGGCATGCATGGGACTGGGTACTTCCAAGTCCTTTCTTCCAGCTTTCCCCCCACCAAGGATATGCTCACAGCACCTCTCTCTGTTGCTTGCTTGGTTTTAGTTTCCCATTGATTCTTCTTTAGATGAAAATGAGTAGTATTTTTATATTGACCGTCTGAGGATGTACATTTTCAGTGTGCAAGTTCTCTAGTATAGCAATTTCCCCTGCAATTATCCTGGTATAACATGGATGAAAACAAACTTTTTTTTTTCTTTTTTTCTTCTTTTTTTTTTCCCTCGTGTTGCTTGCATCAAAATACTCCACAAGGGGGCAAAGATTCCCATTTCCAGCTCAGTTTGCTGTAGCTGCCAGGGCGAGTTTCTCTGAAATGCTCTAGAGCACAAAATCTGCAGCTAGATCATCAGAAGACAGGATCACTGCAGGGGGAAGAAAGTGCTAAGCTCTTCCAAAAATCTGTTTTTTTCTTTTGGGTGTAAATAAATACGTTGTCAGCATAGCTGAATTGTGGCCAAAAATGCAATTCCTATGCACAGCCTGTCCCTGACAAGAGACTTGCCACGTATTTCGGGTGGAGAGGCAGCACTTGGGGCTCTGCTGGTGCCCTGGTTTTGTCAGGAGAAGTAGGTTCCATAGCATGAGTGTTTGCACAACACATCCCTCTTCATTCAGAGACCATTCCCCACCCCCCCGCCAACCTTGAAATGCAGTGGGAGGAAACCACAGCAACTCTTCTCCCTTGCAGTTTAATGCCTGGAGAATCCCGTGCCAAAAAGCTTTGGTGTCCCTTCGTGCCGCAGGACACGCTCCCTGCTGCCATCGCCTCTTCTGCTGCGGGTTTCTCTCTGCCTGACACAGACATACACAACTGCTGCTAATAATTAGCGTCCCATCTCTGCCTCCAGCCACCTCGTAGCCCTGTCGTGGGCCTCGGTTGTTTTAGCAGTCACTGTACAAAGTAACATCTAATTACTCTCTCATTTAGCCTGAATGACAAACTCGTCTCTGCTATGTGGGTACCTGTAGCATTTTCCAGGCACTTGGAGACTTTTGTAAGCAGTTTTCCTCCTGTCTCCTTTTGAAGCACAACAGCGTCAAGCTCCCCAGTTCACGTCACCGTTGCTGTTTATTCCCTGCCCGTAATCAGAGGACGATGTAGGGCTCAGTGTGGGCTCACTCAACCTCTCTGCTGAGGGAGAAGCTGCCTCTCAGGTCGGCAACTGGAGTGCCTGTGGCTGCAAATGGGATTGCACAGTGGAGGGAAGGAATCCTGCAAGGCTGATGGATGCCCAAGCCCTGGCCACTGCTGCCCCCTCTTCTGCAGCAATTGCCCCCACAGCTGCACTTGGAAATCTGAGCCACGCTGATGTTCCTGGTAACCTCAACCAGTGGGGAAAGGGCAGCTAGAAAAGACTTTCTTCCCAATAGCACATTTTCTTCATCTTAACTTTTGCAGGATGAGCACTGTGAAGTTTCAGCAAGGGCATAGGGAAACTGGCACAGGCCACGCATCTCAGACCTGGAGGGGCTTGGGTAGGGCACGGGAAGCTCCAGCCTTCCACATATTTATTTTGTCACGGTTGTAGTACAGTACCAAGGTGATTGATTTTTCCCATCACCTGTATTTAAGCATGCAATCTGCCTAAAAGGACTCGAGGAAGTCATTGTAGTCTTGATTTCTAGCCACTTTTGGTCAAGAGCCTTTCTGGCAAGCTATTTATGCTTATCCACAGCTCTGGAGAAGACCACAGACTGGAGGGACAGGGGTGCTCTTGCTGACTTGGGTAGTTCAGTGCCCCCATGCTCTTGTAGCTACTGTGAGAAGTCAACACGATTCAGCCGCTCTGCTTTACTTTGCGGTGAAAAACATGACCAGCATCTCAGGGTGAGGTCTGAACCGCCCGCTCTGCAGCAGTCTGGCACCAAAACAGCTCTGTGCTCATCTGGCCCTGGTTTAGCTCCTTTCCTGCCCGTGTGAGAGCTGAGCGAGCCGGGCAGCCAGACCCGGACCCGGGAGGATCGGCCCCAAAGCTAGGAGTGAGGCAGGAGTTCGAGAAGCCATCCTTTCATGGTGTAGCCTTTCATTGCTGTACCCTCAGCTCCCATCTCTCAGGAAAGCCCCACCTTGGCACCAAGGCACAAACTCCTTGTGCTGGGCGGTCGCCGTCGCCACGGGGAGAGCAGGGCGGTCAGACCCTGCGAGTCCTGCTGCTCCTCGTGTGCTGCAGCCGCTGCAGCCAGAGGACAAGTTTGGCCCCAAACCTTTTTGGCCTCATCTGGTGATGTGAAAGACAATTAATGTTGTCTTGAATTAATTTAATTAGATGTATTCATGTTTTCCATGATTGTGTTCTCCTTTCTCTGCCCCCCTTTTCAACTGCTAAGTAGAGACGTTTCAGGCTTTTTGAAGGAGTTACTGTTTGGAAAAACAACTGTCCCTCTGAAGACGTTTTCCCCTATTTCTCGCTAGATGTCTGTGTATTGCAATTGCAACTCTAGTTTAATTAGGGGTGGTTTTGCTTGAGATATGCTGACACTTCCATTTGCAGCCCAAATACAAACCAGAATTCATAGTTTGTTCAATATTTAGACCTTTCGTATCATAAAGTGAGAACACTTTTTAAAGTTCAAACTTTACTTCTTTTTAAATCGGGAAGTTTTCAGAGAGTTCTCAGTTTCCCCAGGGGCTGAATAAAGCTTCGCATTTTAGTCCCTGTACTCCGACTTCTGTAAACCAGCTATTTCCAGTGAGATTGGCCTGAAGTTTCACAGGATGCTTGGAGTTATTTTAGTAGTTTGTCCAAACAAACAAAACAATCCAGATGGCTGGACCCAGAGTTGTAAAGTGGTTTTTCTTTTCTATTTTTTTTTTTCATTTTTAAGTTACAAAGGAGTGATTATCCTCAGCATAGATGTTTTAAAACTGCTTCATTTCAAAACTGATGGGCTGCATGTGAATTAGCTTCTTTTACCACTTAAAAAGCTAAAAATGTTTGAAATTGGTTCAGATATTTGTATTTGAAAGTCTGCAGATGAGTAATCACAGCACGTATGCTTTGTTCAAAATTGCTTTAAAGGACAAAGGCAATTTCACATTCTAGTCGATCAAGATACTATTTAAAAAAACGCTGGTTGTGGATCAACAACTTGAATGTGAGGCTGAGAGGTCAAAGTCATTTGGGCTGTTGGAGCTGGGTTTTTTTCTCAGTGTAAACCTAAAAATACGTGCAACTTAAAAAAAAAATAAATTCTTGTTAAGACTCAAAAAGAGGGCACTTTCGTGTGGTGACTTTCTCCTCTGTAGTTAGTTTGGCCCTGCTGTGATGGAGCATCGGCCGCCTGGGGTTTCGCGTTCAGGGTAAGGGAGGGGGTCCTCAGCCCCCCGTGCCCTGCAGCCCCCTGTGCTGATCTGCTCTGTGTTGGCCGCTGGCTTTTCTCCCGACCGCTGCTTGGTTTTCTTTGGAGAGGTCCCTGAAAGCAGAGGTTCCTGTTGCACTGGTTTTGGGTATCCCCTGCCAGTAGGAGGCCTTAGATTTTTGTCTGAGATTTCTTGGTCTTGAGCGGCCGACTCCTTTTAGCCAGGAAATTGTGGATGTTGTAAGAACAACCTGTAGGATGCTATTTTTTCTGACCGCCCTCTGCGTCACAGCAGCCCCGGGAACGTGCCAGTTCCCTGTGCTGGAGCAGGTGGGAGATTGGACACGACCTTGATACCAACCCAAGGTCATCTCAAAAGAGCATTAAAAAGCATTTGCTGTACAGTTTGGGGAGCTCTTGTTGAGGAAGCATCTTGCTGCATATTGAGCAATACAAATGCTGGCGATGCAAATGTGACTTGTGCTCCATTTGAGCACACCGTTGTGAATTTGAGTTAAGAATTATGTACCCTGCTTAGCTAAATATTGAGCAGACAGAGCTCTTGACACACGGCTTTTGAATTAGCCTTGAATTTAGGCGGACGTATTTTTTCCTGTTTTAATACGCTCAACTAAAACAAGGAAATCAAGCTGCAAATAGACACTTTCACATTTGTGAAGTTCTGCTGTAATCCTGTGGATGCTCTGGGAAGCAGAGATGTGAAAGCGGTACCTTGTTGTCCACCCACTGGTGATATGGGGGTTGCAAGAGCTGCAGAGGAAAAGTGATCTTTCATAGTAAGAGCTGTGCTTGCATCTGTTTCAGAGGGACTGTTTAAGTTTTCACAGTGAAATTTGGTAGTTTTTCCTTTTTCCTGCAGGCTCGAATTAGACCCTAATGTTATCTGAGTAGAAGGTTGTTGAGTTTTTCTGCCTTAATGTAGGAAAAAATAAGTGCACTGAAACTAGTAACCTATAATGAGATTTAGATTTGTTTTGTGCGTGAGATGGAGAACTGCATATTTTTTTATGATAAATGACTTTGTTTTGCATATCTCTTTCTGTCAGTCTGCCTATCAAAATCTGTCATCGGGGAATTTAACTGTACCCAGCATTAACTAGTGGCAGCAAAACTGTGATTTATGTACTTACTTATGTGCATGCAGAAACCCTGATCAAAGAAGGGAGAGAAATTGATGGAAAACACCCACTCAAAGACCAATAACCGTCTGTTCTCTCTCTTTCCACTCGCTTTCTTCCTTACAGCAACCACTTGAAAGGAAAGACAGCCAAAACAGTTCTCAGCACAGCGTCTCCAGCCACCGCAGCGGGCACACCGCTTCCCCCGTTCACAGCACGCAGGTGCTGCCGGACTACGCCGCTGCGGAGGCGCCGGCTGCGGATCAACCGGACAGTTCTGGGCAGAAAAAGCCAGATCCGTTCAAAATCTGGGCCCAGTCCAGGAGCATGTATGAAAGCCGACGTGAGTATGAAGCAGGTGTGGTTGCTAAGGCTACGGCTCTGGCAGCTGCTCTCTGTATATTTTCTTTGCGAAGAACCGAATCTTTTAGATTTATGTTGAAAATGTAAGGCTTCAGTTTGTTAATTCGGTAGCTGTCAATGATATCTACTTGAGAGAGGTGCACTTTACCCTCTGATGAGGAATGAATTTAGATCGCCTCTAGGAAAGGGCATTTAGACCAATGCTTAATACGAAAAATCCCTTTAAAATTAAAGAGCATCTTTTCCCCTATTTTTTTTTATTTAGGCTGAAGGAGAATTTCCAAGTTTGTTATCCAGATTCTAAACTCTTTTTTCAGCTTAAGACTCAATGTCTGATATGCGTAGGAATTTCAGTAAGGAGGGGAAGTATTTAGTTTGCTGAAATTCATATCAGATGCTTTCCAGTCTCACCCTGGGGAGGAGAAAATCCAGCTGAGCCATTTTATTTTGACCAGAGTGGACACTTTAACAGTACAGATATCAAGTGTCTATTGTAAGTGGCTTTTATGGCAATTAATAATCTGCACACTTGGCTAATAGTTCAGCGGGGCTTTGACTCTGCTCCAAGACTATAAATATGGTTTCAATCAGTTCCTTCTCTGCAAACGAAATAAACACCCTGGCTTTGCTTTAATTGCACTGCTGAAGATGGTTGAATCTGTAAAAGCTTGTTAAAGAAAGAGCTAGGGCATTAGGTTAATTTTCAAAAGCAATAGTTACTTTAGTTACAGAAAAGGGAGCTTCAAAGTCTTGGTGCTGTAAAAGTATCACCTGGACTTGGATTTTATTGTGCTAACTAGAAATCGGTAAAACCAGGATGAAATGAATGTTACCCCAGAATGAAAAATGGAAGGACTGGGTTTTTTTCTGACCAAATGAATCACTTCAAAATCTTATGTCCTGAAAAAATTAAATCGTGAGTCACACTTTCTTGGCTGAAGATGCGTGTCTTTGGATTGAATGTCTCAGCAATGCAGTTTGTAGGTGTCTAGGATGAAATGAATGTTACCCCAGAATGAAAAATGGAAGGACTGGGTTTTTTTCTGACCAAATGAATCACTTCAAAATCTTATGTCCTGAAAAAATTAAATCGTGAGTCACACTTTCTTGGCTGAAGATGCGTGTCTTTGGATTTGAATGTCTCAGCAATGCAGTTTGTAGGTGTCTCAGCTTCTGTGCGCTGCTTCCTTCCCTTCCTTCCCAGGGATTAGGCGTGCTGACCCTGCGGGCTCTTGGGCCAGGTCAGGCTGATCTTGGGAGAAGCATGGTGAAGGAACATCTTGTTGAAATAGGAAAAAGGGGCAAGAGCTGAGGGACGGTGCCGCCTCAGTCCTGCAGAGCCGCGGGCAGAGCTCCTCCTTTGCCTGCCCGGACAGGCAAGGCTGAGGCCGTCCCATGGCACCGGCATCACCCTTGCTCAGCTCACGTGGTTCCCATAGGTGCTGTGCTGGCATTGCTTCTGACCCCCCACAGCTACTTAGCTAATTTCTAATTAACTGTTTAACTCATACCAATTAGTCATTAGTATCAGCTTAGCAGCCCTAACTCCTGCCTGTCTTTCCTGATAAAACCCGAGACTGAGCCAGAGAAATCCAGAAGTGCACAGGCAGTTGCCCTCCTGTGTCCACCTCCACCACCATCTGCTAAATCCTCCCTCTTTCCTCAATGGCTGCAGGTATCTTGTAGAGGTTTTGTCCTTGTCTGTGATTAGAGCCTTTCCAGAGGCCACCTCACTGTCTCCTGACCTGCTGGTATCCCATGCCCCATCTCTCCCCGTGCCTCAGTTCTCTGTGCTTGGGCCTTTTGTTAGACTGGGATCTGCTATGCCCCTTCAGCTTCCCTCTCTCACCTTCCCATGGTCCAGCATCTCTGCAGTGGGGTTGATCCTCTCCTACTGCTTCAATCCTTGTCTCCTGCCTCTTCTACCAGATGAGACCTACCTGTTCGGGCATTAGTGCTTTTCTACCACCTTTTCGTCCCATTGCCATTTCCTTCCCAGGAAGGTGTTTTCTGGGATTTCTTGGTTTCATAGATAGAGGGGTTTTGGAGAATGGCAGAAGTGTGATATGGTCACGTCTCCTTGTAAGCATGTGCCGCTAGAAGTGTCCAAGATCCTATGAATTTCCGACCCTGAGCTGGAGTGAAACACGTTCCCTGGGGATTAACCTGCACTCTTACCTAGTGACATGGCTTTGCTGCGCCTAATGTAAGATGAGGAAAAACAGGGAAGATAGAGTCTAAATGAAGAAGGCAGTTGGACATGTGCTGTCTCCTGTCGTGGTCTGATCCCAAAGAGTGACTGGTGGTTTTATTCAGAGGTCAGTGGTCAGCTCTTGCTCCTTCCCTCGCCAAGACCTCACCTTTCATCCTTCTCCCCAGTCTCATAGACGGAGGCTGTGGTTCACAGCTGAAACCCGGCACCTCTTCTGCCCTGGGAGCTTGGGGTGAGCTCCATGTTTCTTCCCCTGTGTTTGGCCTGCGTGAAAAGTGGGCAATTGGTGGCTGCTCTGTTATGAATGTGAATCATCCCTTTGAGATTCGCTTCCCAGTGTTGCCCAAGCACTGGCTGGGTGGCTCTCGGACCACTCGTAGGGAGCTCTGCCGACATGGAGCACCACAGACTGTGGGATGGGAGAAACCATTCCCTTGGCCTCCAGGGTCACTGTGTCTGCTCCACATGTGCTGTTGTTCTTCATGGGTTTACCCAGCTGCGGTTCAGTTCAACTCCAGTGCCTCCTTTGGCTGGCAGTGATACAGTCATATCATTGCTTTCTTCTTTGCTTGAGCACCCATTCCCTTTGGCTTTGGGATGTTGGCATCTCCTCTGCCATGACATACATAGCGCTGGGTGCTGGGTATGACTCTGCATCCTTCTGATGAAGACGTGAGCAGAACTGAACACATACCTGATGTACAGCAGGAGGATGTCACCCCAGTGCCCTGCTGAGATTGGCTGATGCATGCTCTAACTGGGGCTTTTGGTGGGTCCTAGAAGCCTCCACTGCCCCAGGAGCCCCAGCTCAGCTGGCCCAGCTCTTCCTGCTGCCCAGTCCGGGGCTTCCCCTCAGTTGACTCATGACCTTAAGTTTTAATAATCCTGAAAAAGATTATAAAACATTCTTTTGAGAGGCAGGGTTTTGAATCTCTGACAAGTGGACTGAAAAACAGCAACAACCCTGTGTGTTGAAGTATAAGATTAAGTTAAAAAAGACAGAATTTTAGAGCATTAGATCATCTTCGGTGTTTTATTTCGTCCCATTTGTAAAATTGCTGAGTATAAAGAAAATGTAGTGCAAATTTTCAAGTGCAGTTGACACCAAAAGATGAATTCATTAGCCCCAGCCCAGACAGATTTTTTTTTTCATCTAAAAATAATAATATAAAGGCGCTTCATTCAATATATGAATACATTGTCTCCAGGATGTTTCTAAGAAGTACTGAATCTATAATGACCACCTACTGCCTTTTCACTGGGAGTGCATCCCACTGTTATTAGCATTAATAATAATAATGTAGACATGGAAAGCACACAGGCAGGCAACGTTTTAATTTTTCAGAATTGGTAAGATGCGTTCTTCCTTTCTTTGAGTATTCTTTGGATCAGTATTTCATAAAAAAAGACTATATTTGACTTATGTGACTTGTCTCACTGAAGCTATTGGTAGAGCAGAATTTGGTTCAAAAGCATCAGATAACCCATAATTTTGTAAAAGCCTGTATTTTTTGATTTACCGAATGCATCTTAATATCAGGAAGTACTCAGACTCTGCAGAGGAGAGCCACAGACATTGCCTGTTTAGGGGAAGAAAAAAAAAAGGGAGAAAAAAAGCTAGAATTAATAATGCAAAGTTAAGCAATGGCTCCATAACCGCGTCTGGACTCTGGTTCAGAGTGGCAGCAGATGAGAACTGCAACTTTTTTCAACAAATATAGGCTAAAGTTCCTTCACATGGAGCTCCCCTGGGAGAGGGGATCAGGCCTGCAAGGTGCTGAGTGCTTGGGCTCCAGTCCGAGGAAGTTTATTTTCAAGCTGTAGACCCAAAGGGACTTGGGTGCTTTAAGGCTAAGGGTGAGCTCAAATGCTCTGCTGCAATCTGGCCCAGAGTCGCAATTCTTTGCTGGATTAAGATTTTGGAGAATAACCGGCTTTGTGTTGAGGGAATCTGAAAACAGATCATTTGGTGATGATAACAAATGCGCTCTTCGCTGGTGCTGAGTTTTAGCTGCCTGAGCTCCTCTTTGTGGGTAACTCATTGCTGCCAGTGGGAGTTGTGTACATGAATCAGAGAGAAGGACAAACCCTTAAGGTTTAAACACTGAAGCGGTTCCAAGATCCGGGAATGACATTCATGAAGAGCACTCGGGGAGAGAAACAGCAATTGAATAGTTTATCAGGGAACCGCAATTCTGAAATCTCACACTGTTTTATTGAAAATATATTTTTATAGATATGCTTTTTATTTTTCAATGTATTATTAAACTTCCTTAAAGATTAACGCAATCTGTTGTCAAATTTTTCTCATGTGGCCTGATTGCTTTGCAAAATACCATATCCTACATATGGCCATCTGTCAAAACAGCAGTGACAAAATGAATTAATCTGAATTGCAGATGTGTTAATGAATCCCTTTGAAGGGCTTAAGCATTTAATTAAAAGTAAAGCAGAACATGATAGATAATTTTTAAAGCTTTTAAAATATTCTAAGTTATCGTTAATATTTGAATTTTATTTTCAGGCACATCACTTATTTGGTAGGATTTTCTCTCTCCAAATCTAATTAAAATAATACAAACAAGTCTCGACCCCAGTGTGCAGCGTTCACTCACCAGCAATTACATAGAATTAAAAATATTTGCACAATGATACCAAACATTAGATACTTTCTCCCTAAAATAGAAAAGACAGTACTCTCAGGAAATTGCAGCCGCCTTCTCATCAGTCTGGCTTTAAAGACGATAGTTAGTAAAAGCCCCTTGGTAGGGTTATGTCCTTTTATTGTGTTAGTAGGAGACCAACAGTTACAGTCATACACTTGGGCACACAGATGTGCCCGTGCCCTTAGAGAACGGCTTGCTAAGGAGGACGGCCACGCACGGTGTGGGCAGCAGCGGCTGCTGAGCTCTTCCCAAGCTGGGTGGTGGGCAGGCTCTGCTGGGGCTCACCAGCACCAGCCTGGCCCCTGGTTTGGGCGAGGCATCGCGCCGTCCCCACGCCTCAGCGGCCGAACTTGGTCATCTTGTCAAGAACATGCTGAAGCCATCTTTCGAAAGCTTTCCATGCCACCATGGTTGATTAAAGGGAAAAGGCAGAAAAACTGGAATCTTCCTGCAGTGGGATAGTTTAGAAAACAGAGCTTTCCTGCAAATACAGAATCTCATGAGATTTATGGCTAAATCACAGGACTTTTCAACACTGAAATTCTCTATCAGCTTCAGTGAGACTACTCACGCTTCATTTCAGATTTGTCCTTATATACTTTGCTGAATCTGGGCCTTAAAACTTTTCTACTTTGCCAAGCTATGAGTCACTGAAAGTGCTGCTGCCTCAGACGAGCTAGTGATTAAAGCAAACTCATACTGATTATTTTTGAATCCATCTTTTGTTGAAACTAATGCCACCTTGGGCAGAATTTTTTTTTAATATAACATGTAAGATAATCGTTAACGTTTGTATAGGAGAATTTGATTAAAATTACCTCTAGTTAAGCATTGTGTTCATTGTTCATCACCACGTATTTAGAATTTCTTTAAACATTAGAAAAAGGTATTTCCATTTGGAAAATTAACTGTGTCATTACGGTGGAAATTTTTTTTGTAGAAAAGCATTTTTGTGGTGTTCTCAAAGAGATTCTTCCTCTGAAGAGAAAAAAAAAAAAAAAGAGTTCTTCAGATATACCTGCGTGCATGTGCATAAATGTGTAAATTCATATGTGTGTGTATTATATATCCACATGTACACAGGCATGTGCAAATAGATGTGAAAGTTAGTATGTTGTAATCCATAGTAGCTTTAACCTTAGCAATTTATGCATGACAGCCTAACATGATCCATGCAGTCAAAATTAATTAATTGAACTAACAAGAAAGCAGATACATTAAGCTTTGCAAAATTGTAAAATTAATATTACAGCTATGTCACCTTCGCCTGCAACTGGACTGAGCAAGGGTGAGAGAGAGAGAGAAATCAATTCCACGAGTTTTGGAGAATGTAAGACTGTGCCGAGAATGTATCTGTGTCTTGTGATGTCTTGTTCTGGTGTCATTGCTGCTCTGTGGCGGGGGGCTCTTCATCACCAAGGGAGTCTGGCAGGGCCGTATCCAAGGTTAGCCATGAAGGTGCAAAGTATTTGCTTTACTGTGTACTGGCTAGCGGCGGATTTCATAGGTGGTTGGGGGGGGGGGGAATCATGTTCCCATTTTGTTCATGAGTTTGCCTGTGTAGCTTGCCAACAGGGCCATGGCACTTGCCCTTCCTTCCATTCCTCCTCACGGCCCCAGCAGAACTCTTCTTACCACTTTTGCGACGCTCTCCAAATGGTCTGGTTTAATTCAGGTTGAGCAGACTGGCAAGTTTTACCTGTCTGGGCTACGTACACCTTTTTTTCAGAAAGAGTCAGACATGCTTGAGGTCAGGTCAAGGTGCAAAGATGCAATGATTAACTCCTGGAGGCCATTTTTCATGCGTTTTCAAAAAAGTTTCAGCACCACCATGACATTTTCCCTTTAAGTAAGGAAAGTGGCTCCTCTATAAGTGCTACTGAATAATGGACAACCTAAAATGATCGTCCAGCATAGAGACCCTCAGGGTGTCCCACCTCAGCTGTATGGAAGCACAGAGGCAGACGGGGTTTTCTGGGCTGTGCCAGTGAATCACCATACTGCAGAGCTGGCGCAAAAAGCAGTAAAAGGAGTTTTGTTTGGTTTGTACTCACCTCGTATAAATGTGTGTTGTCTGTATGTTTGTTGTATCTGTGTTTCACCTCTCCGTAATCCTTCCAGCGGAAGGAGTGTTCCATGAATGAACTTGCTTCTTTGGGTACAGATTTGTCTTTTTTTGTTGCTTTGGTTTGACACTGCCGTTACACCTCGGCTTGCCGTTGTCTCCAGTGGCCCTTAGTTGGCTAGCTGGTAGCTGAACCAGAAACATAAGGCATCGTTCAGTGAGGCTGGAGAGCTGACAAATGGAAAGGTGTTGAGAGATGCTGAGGAGACAGGCCCACGCTGAAGCTCTCTGCAGGAAGCCATTTTGCCTCTGACAGATCCAGCACACACTATTAATTGGTTGGGGGCAGCCTTTGCCAAAAAAAGGCTGCAAAGTGCTGGAGAGATGCTTCTGAATGTGTCTGCTCTTCACGCCCCCCCTTGCTGAAGGCAGTGGCAAACGCCAATTAATTTGTTGGCTAAGTTCTGCTGTTGTGCCGCCTGTCTGGACGGTGGCGAGCTGCCTTCAGCCGGCTCTCCTGAACAGGTGAACCACGCAGGCTTCCCGCGTTGTTCATCACCCGATTAATCTGTAATTGTATCCGGACAAAAATTAGCATCTGGTTCAGTAAGGTAATGTGCACAGGTCTTAAGCTTAGTTTATAACTGCAAGTAATCAAAATGTGAAAATACGATATATAAACCCCATGACTATAAACCCGTTTGAATGAAAATGTCAAAGCAGACGTCTGCGCCTTAGCCTGATGTTTTAATTTTTAGTATTCCCAGGTCTTAAATTCATATTATGTTTTAAACCTGTTGAGGCACTGAAGAGAGAGGATCAGAGCTAGCCAAAAGTCTCCACGCTGGAAAGCACCAGATGATTAGACCCAAACCTTGCGCAACAGGCACCAACCGTGTAAAATACAGCTAGGGCCCAGCCTGACACTCACTGATGTCAATGGAAAGCAACCAGTTTATCAGAAAACGACATTAACGTGTTGCATCCCGTATCTGAGTATGCACTTACTTAAATTGCTTTCCTGAACGATAGACTTTGGTTTCTTTACTAAAGATTTAGGCAGCTGACTTGTAAAGGAACAGCTTTTTTTATCATTAATTATAAATTTTGGGAGGGGATCATTACAAAATTAGTCAATGTTACAGATACTAGCCAATAAATATTAAATGAACCTGAAGTTGTCTTCTGATATGATTTAATGTTAGCAATTAGTTTTGCATTTTTAAAAAAGGGATGAAAGCAAGCATGAATAAGTTAATATAAAACATTACTGTTCAACCACACTTCAAGGTTAGTACTTCACTGTATGTAATATTCATACTAAAAACCTTGCTGGTGTTCCATACTAATGAGTAGGTAAGATTGAGCTTTTTTGTGTTTCCAGCTGGTTTTGTCTGTTCAGTGGTTTTACAGAGCCCATACACAAGCAAGTGGCAGTCAGGAGAACTGCTTTGCTTTCAGTGGAGCCCTTCTGTTTTACACCAACTGGGGATCTGTCCCGGAGTTATTTAAAGCAGCATCAGTAGACAGATAGTAAACTGTGCTTCTGAAAGTTAATTAAACAGTAGAAGTCATAACAAGTGGCTCTTTTGTCTCCCATGAAAGAGGAGGCAGCTGTATTGTTTCTGGCAGAGTGATTCTCTGTTGTACACATTTATTTATTGATGATTTGGAAGAGGCTCTTGCACTGGGTAATGATGCTAATATTGATGGAGGGAAATATTACAGTGGTAAACACATGGCAAGTCACAATTAGACACCTAGAAAGTAGAAACCACCGTGTAATTTTTAGTAGTGATTTAAATAATAATCCTTTAGTATTTAAACCTATAATATTCTTAATTATGTCTAAAAATTCAAGCCTGCCTCATTTAAAGAATAAAATCGTGTAGCAGATCCCTCCACACATGCATCAGAGTAGTCCTGATTTGGGCAGACAGGTGTGGGGTTTTGATTAAAAATTACAGGTTTTGTTCTTTCCCTTCAGTTCCAGATTACCAAGAGCAGGATATCTTTCTATGGAGAAAGGAAACCGGTTTTGGATTTAGGATTCTAGGTGGAAATGAGCCTGGAGAACCTGTGAGTACATCTAGAAATGGTCTTGTTTTAACTCCTGACATCTTCTAGAATCGCAGCAGTAGCATGTACAGATGTGCAGAACTGCGCCATGGTGTCTCTTAAAATAACGAGTGGGCTATGTATTTACATCCCACAGCTCCTCTTCACCCTCCCTCCAAAAAACAAACCGCAAGTCTCATCACTGAAATATGTTTGGCTTCCTCTGCCATTCCCTGTTTTTGTGATAGCCCAAATGAAAACGCACAGGTCTGAAATTGCCTGGACACTGAGGAAAGGATGTCCTGGTCAGGATTGCGAGTATTTTGATCTTAAAGTGTCAGGTTTTCTGTTTGCTCAGTTCCCTCCTTGAATTCACTTAACTTCTCTACCATAAATCCAGTGCCTGTGGAAAGATGTGAGGCTAAAAACACATGGTCTTTCATGTGCTGCACAGGTCAAAGCTACACAGTGGTAGCATAAATTTCCACATATTTCCCTGCCAAAATTATTTTGCTCATTTGTGGAAAGAGGGGCCATGAATTCCTCTCCTGTTGGAGTAACTCCACAGAACTCGAAGAAGATAAACCTGAGTTAATGGACAGTCGAGTGGTATGGAGCTTGTAGACCCTAGAGGCAACTGAAAGGATAATTCAATCTCAGCCTCCCTGACAAGACCCTCAGTGCTTTTAACCATCTTCCTCTCTGGTCCCGGTCTGGTTGAACACATTTCCCAAGGCTGTCTGCCATTAGAGTGACTGGACTACCTAAAGAAACAAGATGTCAATTTATTCGTTTCACAATGTGGCTAGATTTACATGGAGCTGCTTTCACAGGAGCAACTTTCCTGACCGGCAGATATTTGTCAACAATTTCCCTACTAAATCGGGTCTAACTACCAGTGCCCCTTGCTTCTAGCTGGCTGTTGAGCTAGTTCTCATTTATCACTATTTTTTTTGTCTGTCTGTCTTTCCTTTCTCCTGTTTGTGCTAATCCATCAGATTTACATCGGTCACATTGTACCGCTGGGTGCTGCTGATGCTGATGGCCGCCTGAGATCAGGTGATGAACTGATCTGCGTGGATGGGACGCCCGTTGTCGGGAAATCGCACCAGCTTGTCGTCCAGCTTATGCAACAGGCGGCCAAACAAGGTCACGTCAATCTGACCGTCAGGCGCAAAGTGGTTTACACAGGTAGGCTGCAGCGTCGCTCTGCAGGGGTAGATTTTCTTGCCAGACTCCATCTGTTCAGCAAACGGTTTAAAGAACAAAAGCTCCTCCTTGTAATACTGGGAAAACTCAAGGGATGTGGTGTTATTCTTCCTCTTTTGGCTATTTTTAGTCCTTTTTGTTCTTGATCAAATACGTTTCAAGTATTTTGTTTCCAGTCAAGACTCTCTCAATCTCAGTTGGCCTCTCCAGTCATCTCGAAGGTTTCTGATAAAATGGGGAACTGTTCGGTTGCAACATATAATTTTTTGGTGGACTCATGTAGCAACAGACACTGTGCCTGCCGCCTGCCTGTGTCCTCTGTTTTCTTCCCAAAATAACCATGCTGCCTGACAGCCACCTTTAAAGTGGGAGTGAGGGAAAAGAGGTTGAAGAGTCCCCAGGGCAGAGATCGAGTGAGGGCACTGGTGTGTGATGTCTCAGGCACCGGAGAAGCTTCAACCGAGGTGGTACCATGTACTCAGCTAACTGCAGGATGCAAAACTGTAAGCATCGTTGGTTCTGGTAGTGCAAGGTGTGTGTGTTTGTAGTAACAGAGCAGCTTCTGTGTGCTGCCTTATGCTAGGTGTTGTGCACATGCTGCACGAGCGTTTGGTCTGAATGGGCAAAAAAGAAGCTGGCAGAAAGGCAGGAAAGAAGAGAGGACTGACA
>NW_009258661.1:1340250-1343236 GCF_000687185.1 Egretta garzetta
GCCTGGTGGCACCCAGATGAGTAACAAAAATGTCCTGATAGCAAAGAAAATGAAGCGTGTGGGATTTCTAAATGACACGAGACCTTATGCATAATATTGGAGAGTAACACTGGGGTGCTGCCTCTTCTTGTGAGTCCCTTTAGGGAGCTTGAGTGTGGGATTCAGTTTTAGCTCGCTTGTTCAAAAGAAAGGACATTGTATAGCTTTTCAAGTTTAGGCATCAGCAGAAAAATAGGCAGTGATGTACTTTAATCTTAAAGAGCATCAAAATAACGTTCAGGTTGAAAATTAAGCCCATGGTGGAAGTTAGGACTAGAGTGGTACCTCTAAAATAGCTCTGTATTCTTATCCAGGGCTGAGCTCCTTCTGCACAATATTAAATAAATGTTCACTTCTTATTCCTTTCCTTCTTTGCACTGTGGATTAAATGCCAGACTCTGATTCCTTACAAAGAGCTGCCAATGTGAGAGAAGCTTTAGGAGATGAGCTTTGGGAGGAAGGGGAGGGGCAGCTGAACTTTGGTATTGTTTTTGTATGTAGATTTTCTGACCACTTTTACAGCCTCCAGGCTGGAAATAACCATAAAAGATTTAGATTCATGAGAGAACTCGATAAAAACCCTTGATATTTCATACAGGGGCTTGTTACTCCAGACCGAGCTATTTCTGAATCATTTCAAGTATGGACACTTACTCTAGGATAAATTATTCAGGATCCCTTCTTTCACCTTATATTTGCAGGCTTTTAAATTCCAGCATAACTTTGTAGAGAAGCCTCTTCCTGAATTTTGGTCCCTTATTCCTCCTCTCATCTATATGCCAGTAGAAAAAGATTGATCGCCTAAATGGGTACTCCCTGTCGAGATTCATACAGCAGAAAGTTTATACTCCTGTATTTTTAATATGTAGAATACTATATATTTAGTACATGGTTTGAGTATATAAATGTGGACAGGTGCTCCTTTCCAAGAATATTTGAATGTTCTTTTTCTTTGGCTCATGGGTTCACAGGTTTAGGTTTTGTTTGGCATCCATTTTCTTGCTGCTGCTTTTAAGATCTTCAACTAAATTCTGATTCACCAAGTTGGAGAAGTGACCTGATTAGCGGAGGCAGCCATTCAGTAGAGACAAGTGCAATATGCTGCTCTCAGCTGCGCAAATGGACTGTGGAGAACTGGCCGAGTAACAAGAAGTGGAAGCCATTGTGGGCCACAAGTTTTAACCTGAGGTTGGCTCAGGTGAAGAAAAGACTGTGCTGGGATGTAGGCAGGGGGGAACTCTCCTGATTTCCCAGCAGATGATGGCTTAGCTGCAATATGGTCCAGCACTTCAAGACAGACATGTTTGAGTTGGAGAGAGCCCAACTGGAGGGAGTCCAGAGGACCAGCAAGAATAAGGAGAGCTCTAGAAAACATGGTCTGCAAGGAAATATTGCACAAATTGGGATTGTTTAGCCTAAAGCAGAGAAGGGGGAGGAGGTGTTAAACTCCCCAAGACTATAAGAGGCTGCTGGAAAGAGGAAGGGAATAATATGTTCTCCATATGCCTGCTAGATAGAACTAGAAATAATAGCCTTATGTTGCAGCAGGGAAGATTTAAGTTAGATATTGCAACCAATAGATTGCCTGGGGAGATATTTAACAGCAGATTAGACAAACATCTGTCAGGACCGACAGTAAGTATAGTTGGCCTTGACTCGAGCAGAGTGTGGACTAAGCAATTTATTTGAGATTTCTTCAAGCCTTGTGGTAGCCGATTAGATTTTAAACTAATACCACTTCCAACTTCAGTTGCTGTTAAACGCTTCTTTAATATTAATGTTAATAGTGTTTAATGGTTTCCCCTCGACTGTACCAGACTCTACAGATGATAGTTGCTGGTTCTTCCATCCAGAAAAGCTTGGCTCATGAGTTGCTTTGCTTTAGTATGGGTGGTTGTTGTTACTGAAGGCCACATTAATCAAAGGCAATTGGTGCTGCCCAACTGATAGCACTGAGTTAAAAAATCCACAGGTGTTGAGTGATGGGTATTTGATATTATTCTCTCTCCTCGTGGCTTGTGCACACATACACGGTTGCACATACAAAACCGAAGCGGGGATGTGATACCTAAAGGAGGCACCTCTGGACTAATGTAATCCAGGTTTAAAATGCCACAGAGCATCCAAGCACACAGCACTGCACTGGTTTAACCATGCTGCTGCTGTAGTTCGGCAGCGAAAGGCTTTGCCTGCGCAACGATACACCAGAGAGGATGAGCATGTGTGGTCAGTGCCGTCACCAAACAGAGCTGGTGGCAGTGACATCCGAAAGGAGACCGAGCCCTTGGTCCCGCTGGCCATGATTTATAGATTAAAACAGGTGATTTGCTTTATTTGTTTGCCTTTTTCTCAGTGGATGGCACTTTTCAAGCACTAGATGAAGTGGGTGCACTGGATGAATCAAGCGCTAAAGCTCGCTCAGACAGTCTTTGTTTAACTCCCCAGTTCCCAAGGCAGAGAATGAAGTCCCGTCCCCAGCCTCTTCCCACCACAGCAGCAACCAGCCGGCCTCGCTGACGGAGGAGAAGCGAACGCCGCAGGGCAGCCAGAACTCCCTCAACACCGTCAGCTCGGGCAGCGGCAGCACCCGCGGGATTGGCAGCCGCAATCGTCTCGGCGGTGAGCAGGCCGGAGGCGGGGACGACGTTCGGTAAGTCTCGGGGTTTTTTCAACGCGCCTCAGATGAGACGCAGATTTGAGCGCTGCAGCGCAAGGGAGGCGAGTGGGGATCTGTTTAATTAGAAGTCGTGAGCATGCCCTAATTAATGTAATTAATAGCTTAATCGGAGGCCAAGCCTTGGTAGGTGTTTGCCTCCTGGGTTTTGTTCAGCACTGAGTCAAGAAAAGCAAAATGAGAAATCCCAATCTGAAGAGCAAAAATACCACCGGTGGCAATGCCTGATGCTCCCTGAAGCTCGGGCTCTCCCTGCTAGCTGGACGCCTTCCT
>NW_009258661.1:1343253-1347152 GCF_000687185.1 Egretta garzetta
CCAGGGATCCCCCCTGTGACGCTGTTTGCCAGTGCAGAAAGGGAGCAGGTGGAGTGAAATATGTCTGCTGATAGTGGAATTGAGCCAGTTGATTTAAAAGCAGTAATGCTTAAACTGATTAACTTCTCTTTGGCAATCAGGGTTATTCTGATCCTCATTATGGAGTGAGCGTGCTGATAGCTGGAAAGTTTTAATTAATAGTGCATGCTGGTGAGACACGAAATGGAGAATACTGTTAAAAAAACAGAATAGTGGTTTGACCCATTCCACCTCTTCCCAAATTCATTTCTTCAGAGTAGGGGGAAATGAAGTTTGTGCGATGCCACACTTAATATCCTGCCCTAATAGAAGTGGTCACGGTTTCTCTCCGAGGACAGTCCTTTCTGCTAGGCAGACGCTCATTTCCAGGTGTTGCTGCAAAAGAGGTGTGCACGAGCTGGTTCTGCAAGCATGCCCAGAGCAGCCTGCTCGAGAGCAGAAAAGTCGCTGTAAGGGGGAAACCAGTCAGAAATGCTCTTTTCTTCCCTTTCTGTCTCCTCCAAAAGAGCCAGAGGCAGCATCCTCTTATACTTTGTAGGGCAAAAAGAAGGTGTTCTCTCCCTGTTAGCCTGTGGCACGTGGTAGGGGTGGAGGGGGAAAGGAAAGAGAGAATGAGTGCCCTGGCCATCTTCATGCTTCCCCTCAGAGCAGGGTTGTGGTTTGCAGACCAAATACATTGCAGTCCCCCTGTACAGCTTGTTCCTGGGGCGCGCAGGTGCATGTGGCAAGATGTGGCCTTTCCCCCTTTTTTTCTAGGCTTTTTTCTCTGAAATTTCCTGCCATTGCCCATCAGCAGTGCCATTGCTAATAAATCAAGGGAGCATCGATACCTTTGCTGGTATTGAGGTAGCACGGGCCATTTCTAACACTCTTCTGGGCAGTCATGGCAGCAGAGATTTCAAGGGGGAAATATGTAGTATAGACCTGGTGCATCAAGTTCTGTCAGTTCTCAGGTGCTGGGCTACCTCACACTGTCCTTGCTGCTGGAAACTGCTCTTCCAGAATAGGTATTTTGGTGCCAGAACACAACAGTGTAATGTAATACAGATTCAACTGAACTCAGTCTAAACCGGAGAGAGAGCTTTTATCTTCTGAAAGTATTTGCAAACATGTGTGTGAATAACTTTTACTGTATGAAGACTATGCTCTAACTCTTTTCTGCAGAGAAACCTTGACCTGAGGTTGTAAAGAGTTGTGTTTGCTTTAGCCCAAGATACTCACTAACTGGAAGTTTTCTGTGCAGGAGCTCCTCATGGAGATCTGTTGATCTGTGACTGTTTTTCCTTTAATTTTTTTCAAGTGTATTCAGCTTTTTCCTAATACTCTGCATGAGATGTGTTCCCTCTGCTGCGTGGCGCTTGCTTTGGACCTGCTCTGTAGTTTTTTTTCTTTCATGGGTAGTATTTAGAGATGGGCCAAACTGGTTCTAAAACCCACATTGGTCACTTTGGTGTGGGCTCTGTCATCCGTGTTCAGTGGACTGGGTAGGGTAGGAACTTATACCCTCAAAACAGCCTTGAAACTGGATGGGGCTTTGTATTACCAGAAAGAGAAACTTTCTAACACCACAGTAAAAGAAGAAAAAAAAAAAAAATCCCCCCCTACCATTTCCAACTAATATTAACACTTTATGCCAGTTCTCATCGCATCTTTCCAACCTTGTTCTCTCACCTCACATTCCTTTTCTTAGCCTTTTCTTCTTTATGGTCTTTCTAGTGTTGTCATGTGTGCAGCAATGTGTATCTCTAAAACTACTAATCAAATAAAGACTACAGCACGGATGGAAAAGTGCATCTTGAGGGTGAATGTATTGTGGATGCAAAGTATGAGATGACCACTCTGTAACCCTCATGGTTTTAATCATGTGCTATGTGCCCGGTGGCCTCTCGCCTGTGCAAAAAAGCCATACAAAAGCCCAGTGGATTTCTCTGAGGGAAGCTGTGTATCCCTCGTGTCCCAATTCTGCATTTTATGGACGACCCTGTGTTTTTGGGACAAAAAATTGTACGGAACAGGAGGAGAATTTTGTCTCCAAAACACATTCATCCTGAAGTGCTCTCGTTCTGTGTGCCAGACATCTCAATGGTTTTGTGTGTGGTTTTAGAGGTATTTGAATGAGGAGATCCTTATTCCTTCCCTGTTCCTGTCCCAATGCAATCTAAGATCATAAAAGGGGAAGGGTTAACAGAAGCTGAGGTGGATGCCTGCACCAAACAGGTTACCTTTGTCAGTCTTGGCCCATCTGTAGTGGTCCTGTACCTTCCCTGGTAGTACCTTTATTCACGATGGAAGAAAACCATTTCATGTTGCTTCCCCATGCAGCGCTGATAGATTGGGTCTTCGTGGTAGAAAGAGAGTCGGATTCCCTCCTAGGCCTAGAACGATTTTATCTTTCTGAATTGAGAAAGAACAAAACATTGGCAGAAGCTTGAACAGCAGTTGACATAGAGAAAGACTAGAGAGGCTGACACTGGCGTAATCTCGGAGGAGGAAGGTTGTGTTTTCTACAAACAGTTTCAATTGTTCAAAAATAAAATCAGGATTTGGGTTATGATGGAGCTGCCAAGTGCAGTTGTAGTCTATAAAATTCTCACCATGTATTAACAAAAATCAAGGTGGGGGGAGTTTTGAGTGATTAACAAAACACTTTTTTTGTAAAAGAAATAAAGTATTGTGCACTCATACTAGTTGATTGCCAATGTTTTGAACACTGGCAGCAAAGCTATCCTATAATAACTTTTGCTTGATGCATTAATTAATTAACCCTTAACCAACCCTTTTCAACCCTTTTTCTCCTTTTCCCCTTCACCATATTCCCACGTATGTAAACAATTAAAAACCAAAACCAAAACCAAACCAAAACAAAAACAACCCCCAAACCAATACAAAAGCGGGAAATGCATGTGTGGCCATGCCTCACAAAATAGGTCGGATAATTGAAGGGAGTCCCGCAGACCGCTGTGGCAAGCTGAAAGTAGGCGATCGGATCTTGGCTGTGAATGGGTGCTCCATCACCAACAAGTCACATTCAGACATCGTCAACCTCATTAAGGAAGCGGGAAACACCGTCACCCTGCGCATCATTCCAGGAGATGGTAAAGTATATGTTTCCTGCTGTCTTATCTGACCCTCTTGTTGATGTTGTTCCTGGGCTTTTTGCATCAGTCAGAGCTGCAAAGTCATGGAGGACTCCATTTCCACTGCCACCCTGGGAATTAGCGGTGAGGGAGGTTGCGAGTCTTCCATAGCTTTATTTTTTGTTTCTTTCTATAGGAATGGGAGCTCTGTTTTTTAAACGGGGAGGTGCTGATTTTACATTACAAAATAATCATCCATCTGTCATGTTCCTCCACGTTAAAGTGATCTTCTGTAAATTTGATGCACATCTCTGTACACTTTGATTTGATTCTTAGGTTAGTAACGCAGCCTTAGAATATTTGGGAATCACTTGTTAATATGTGGGATTCCTGAAGCTTTGTATATACACAAGCAGGCTACAGAGTAAAGAGATCACAGAAAGGGATAAACACTTTGTCATGTTTTAAGCCATTTGAAAAGAAGATTTGTTTTTATTCTGGGTAAGTTGCTTTTGGGAGCAAGCTCGGTATATTTTGAAATGACTTTGTTAAATGGCGATGGCTCTGGAGCTGCTGGGTGCTTGCAGCCCATCATTGTAGGACCCTAGAGAGGATCTCACTGTTTCAGATCAGAGGGAATGTGCAGGATCCCCAGTAACATGCTGGCACTTGGTACCGACTTCAGGTCATTGAACTATTTAATAAAAATAAGGATCTGTGTTCTATATCAGTTTCATTAAACTGATCCCTAGCTGTGATGCCAAATAGGAACAGAGCAGGAAT
>NW_009258661.1:1347171-1358094 GCF_000687185.1 Egretta garzetta
GTAAAATCGCTGTGGTTCTAAATTCTAAGTATTTTGTTTGTTCATTGTCCTGTTCTGACATGGACGGGCTCATAGTGAGAACTCGTTAGGCAGAAATTTTTTTACACTGCTCTCTTTTTAAGCTAAATCCATGGGTATAAGATTTGATGGCTCAGATACAGTGCTAATGAGCATTTCTTAGCATTGCACAGGACATTATTTGCATTCAGTTAAATATAGAGGAAGTGTGGTTAAGTGTGAAAGAAGTTGCTCCAGGGCAGGTTTAGGTTGGACATTAGGAAAAATTTCTTCACAGAAAGGGTTGTCAGGTACTGGAACGGGCTGCCCAGGGAAGGGGTCGAGTCCCCATCCCTGGAGGTATTTAAAAGCCAGGCAGTCGAGGTGGTTAGGGACATGGTTTAGTGGTGGGATGGCAGGGTTAGGGTAACGGTTGGACTTGATGATCTTAAAGGACTTTTTCAACCTAAACGATTCTATGATTCTATGAAAGGTTCAGAAAGCATGGCTGAATCCAACCTGGTACCTATAAAGCAGAATGAAGAAGTTGCGTGATGTGATTTCCAGTGAGAAGCATGCGGTAGTTGCTAAGTCTCATACTTTCTTATCTGAAACGTGGATTTGGTTACCCCACAGAGCATGGTAATGCTATGTTTAGTTACAGGATAAAAATAGGCTGGGATGAGAAATGATCTGGTTATGCGTTATTTCTGGTTAGGATGATGTGGTTTGCGTAAAGGCTTTATTTTCCTACCATTTAGTAGCTACCAGGTCAAATGGTATATGATCCTTTGCTGCTTCCAGCAAATTGAGTGTTCATGAATAATAAAGTGGCTGTGAATCAGGCTAACATCTGAGCTGGCCGGCACACGCCACCTTTGGAAGGTAAACTGGGAGAAGAATTCTTCATTTACCTGTATTTTGGTATCTGATCAAAATCAAGGAAAGTGAATCTTTGAATAAATAAATACATTGTTTTTAAGGCAAAAATACCTAAGAAATAAATAACTTTTGAATGGTTTAAGAATTTTTTAAGAAGAATATAGCCTCCTGATGTGAATGCTCAGCCAGTCTTGTTCATGCAAACATGTGTACCAAATACCATGTTAAATTGCTTAGATTAGAAGGGAAATCTGTACCTGTGACTTGATATCAGGCATTACTAGAGAAGGTGGAAAGCTGAATGTTAGGGAAGGAGTCAACTCTTATCTCTCATAGCAATTCAGGCTTCGAGTATTTTTATTTACTGTCCATTGGAAATTCCAAGTCAGATTGACAACTCTGCATAGAATCACCTGCATTTAATTTCCAAAAGCCGGTAAGACCAGATACTCTCAAAATTGCTGAGAGGTTTGCTCTAAAAAAATGAGATTTAGGAAATGCGTCTCAATGTTGTTTTCTTTTTGCGATCTTTGGGGTGCTGTTTTGGTAAATTTAAAGGGATGGGGAAGAATAAATCAGAAGCCACGCTTCTCAGATAAACATGAAATTAAGGCTCATCACAAGACTCACAATAAACTCACCCTGCTAATCTCTTCTAACATTATTAAAAACACCAAGGGTTTTTGCTGTGTAGTAAGTCTTACGCCAACTCATTGCCGTAGACCACTGCAGGAGTGCATTTGCAATGAAATTGCGATGCTTCACCATATTACCAGCTGATGCAAGGATACAGAGAGCTGAAAAATGATGAGCTTAGATTAGGCATTTAGGTGGTGTCTGAGTGTTCTAGGGCAGAATGGGGCAAGGAATCAATGAAATATTTAGGATTTAGAACATAAAATTGTAATTCTACTAGAGAGAATTTTTCCTGTATTTGTGTTCTGTTCCATTTTTGCATGGTGGCTGGCATGCGTCCTGAACCAGTGTCTAAAAAACTGGCAAAATTATGCACAACTCCTGACTCATGGGATAGGGTGGGCTAAAGATAGACACGGTACAGTGGCGTGAAGATACATCTGTACCAAGATGTGTTGTTGCTCTACTTGGTATTCTTAGTGTGACCTACTAAAGGGTAGGAATCTTGCATTCTCTTTGAAGCCCATCTTCATCTGATCTCCAAATATTTGTGGAGGTTTTCAGAGGCTTTTGTTCTGGATGAATACAGAACACTGAGGGTGTGGGCATGCTAACTTGGGCACAGTGCTGCAGGCAAAGAAGCTGTGTGCTCTTGTTGCATGCAGCTGTTTAAACGGCTCTTCTTTTTCCCTTTTCCTTAGTTTCCTTGACATGCGCAGAAAGGAAAAACCTTCACCCCATCTAGATATCTCCACAATTAAAATAAATCTATGAAATAAAATAGGTTCCCAGGACCAAGTAGGCCCATGAGCACCACCTCTCCTTAATTCAGGCAAAACCCCTCATACTTCTGCAGTTTTGTATTACAGCTGGACTCTGTTTAATAATGGCAGATTTCTCCATAGTCAATAAAATGAATTACCGGATGCCTGCATCTTAAGAGGCAAACAAGGGCAGGGTAGAAGACCTTGTAATTTTATGTTGAAGAGCCAGATGTTTCCACCCGTTTTTCGTTGCTGTTGTCTGATGGTGGCTTTTTTTTTGAGTGGGATTGGAACTAGAGAAATTTGGCCGAGAAACAAGGTGCATGATCTTAATTTTAGTCAGAATTTTGAAATTCTGGGTTAGCTCTGGTCTTATTGAAGTCTATGATAAAGCTCCAGAATGACAAGGGGAGCATTTTGCCATGCCGTGCTGTGAGGGTCACCTAGATAGTCCCTTTTCTGTTGTGCCCACAGCAACTTCCTTCCCAGTTTTGTGAAGCAGGAGAGAGGACCTCTCCTGGAAGCACCTCCTTCTGTGTGTGGAGAAATACGGCATTTGCACAGGCTGCTGTTGGGCTGAGAACCCTTTGCCATGGCATAAACTGAGTTTTGAGGTTAACCCCCCTCTCTGTATTCTCTTGGTGAGCCCTTTTGTAAATGGTACCCAGAGCTGCTGATGCATTTGGTATAGGTGGTTCCACGTCCCTGCCTGCAGCTTTGCATACTGAGGCAGCAGTGGGTTCTATTTCAAAGATGGATTTCAGGAAGTTTGGGTTTTAGCCACATTCAATATCACCTTATGAGGTATTAGATCTCAATCCTACTGAAGATTGCAGTTTCTGATGGAGGAAGCACTGATAATCTTATAATCCATGGAATAGTTATTGCTACTATAAAATTAATCCAGTCAACCTAACATATTTGGAGACATTAATGATTGGAATTCATGTCGTTAGACAACAGACAAAACATTCCTCAACCCTTCCTCCACAAGTCAGTCTTTGTTCTGAATGTGTCTAATGGGCAGAGATGTTTCTAATCCAGATTTCCCAATTGTTTTGCTTTTTCTTTTTTCTTTTTCCAATTGAGTGGCCTCTGGTTTTTCTTGAGATTAATGAGAGCGCTGATGTATTTGGTTACTGGAAAAAAAAGCCTCATTTGTGTATTTATTATATAATTATACTATATATACTCTATAGATATATATAAATATTTGACTCTCTGCTCTATACTGTTTGTGATGGGTCGCTGTGGCAGTTTCTAGTACACGCATTTTTTGCTAATTAACTTTTGCAGTGATGATTAAGCTAAATATGATGCCTTCACTAAAGCCTTGACTTTTTCAAGAGCATAGGATACAGCAGCAGCAGTTATGTGACAATGTTTCCTAGTTCGTTAAGGGTGTTTAGAATTTTTCAGCTTACAAAGAAGAAAAATAGATGGTACATCTGATGACCAATATCAAAAAAAAGCTGAGCCATGAGGGGTATAGCATGTTAAGTTTTGATGTGCAATTCAAAGGCCAATATTTCTCTGCAACTGAGGTGCTGTACAGTTTCACATGCATAATTACTATGACTTAGCTTAGTCTTTATTCTGTTAATTTTGGGATTTAAGAAATGTGAGCCAACCTCATGTTCTTTAAAAACAACATAGTGAGGCTTTCCTGTTGAAATGTCTTTGTAAAACTTTTGTTTTATGAGTGAATAGCCAATGGTCTTCCCTCATAATGAAAAAAAATTATTTTGCAGAATCCTCCAATGCTACTTTATTGACCAATGCAGAAAAAATTGCTACAATTACAACCACACATACTCCTCAGCAAATACCACAGGAGACCAGGTCAGATTGTTTTCCTTGAGGAGAGCATGTTGACATGCTCTCTTTTTGGTTACTTCTTGATCATCTTCACATCCCATGAGCTGTGTTTTTCTTCTCTCCCTCTTTCTCTCGTTCATTACAGCAGGAACAACACCAAACCAAAGCAGGAACCCCAGTTTGATTTCAAACCACCCCAAGCAGCACAGGTAAGGAGTACCTTTCAAATTGAAGTGTTTACCACAGACTGTTGCTTCCAATCTGCCTGAGACCTATGTTCAAATATTTCCCTTGAAAATTCCTAGCGGGAAGCCGTTCTCCCTCAGTCTGCTGGCTGAAGAAAGAGGAATTTGCTGATTAGCTTCTTAATACGTGTCGCTGCTGTTTCAGCCGAGAAACATTTCCAACACATTCTCATCAGGAATTTAGGGAGAACACAAATAAAGAAGAAAAAAAAAAGCTGACATTTTTACAACAGTAATAATTTGTGTGTTTGTCTCTTGAATTGTATATTTTGAGGGGCCTCTCCAGAAAGTACTGTTGTGTGCAAATGATAAATTCAGCAGGCAGAAAAGAGGAAAACTTAATAAGGGGCAATAGCTGGAGTGTTCCAGCTTTCAAAGACGGCATCTTATTAGAGAGATTATCTATCTCACTGTTAACTTTCCTTGCCACTGGCCATCCCAGAAGTAACCTCTTCCATGAGGGATTTCAGAACATCCCTACGCTAAAAGCATTTGTGAAAAACAATGCACGTACTTCTGAGCTTCTTGCAAAGGAATAGCTGAGGTGGTAACAAAAAGGAAAAGCCAGCACCATGGCATAGACTCATCCCAGGTACCATTAGACATTTAACTAAAACCTGGCACTGGAAGTGAGGTTGTCCTAGCCTTCCTCTGCAGTGGGTGGAACGCTAACCACCCCCCAGAAGTGCGCCTTTTTGCCCTGGGCACAGGAGGTGGTGTATAACAGAGGTGCCGAAAAATACATGGGACATGGCCGAGCCCATTCATCCAGACAGCCCTTTGCAGACCACCGCCGGCACTCCAAATTGCAGGGTGGGATCTGAGGAAGCAAGAAATCCTAGTCTGTGTGTGAAAACGCGACTGATTTTCTTATTTTAATTATGAGTAACAAAAATAATAATATTCGTTCATTGAATAATTGAAAAATGAGAGTAGAGCAGCATTTACCTTTCTGTTCAATTGCGCGTATGTTGTCTTCCCTCCAGCAGGACCAAGACTTTTACACTGTTGAGCTGGAAAGAGGAGCCAAAGGGTTTGGCTTTAGCCTGCGAGGTGGCCGGGAGTATAATATGGATCTGTACGTGTTGCGGCTAGCCGAGGATGGTCCAGCTGAGAGATGTGGGAAGATGAGGGTATGAACAAACAGATTTAAAAAACCACACTTCTTTGTAACAGGCTGACTTCCCTGCCTCTCTCCTGCAGGCACACCTTCTGCTGTGTCAGCTCAGAGGAAAAATAAATGTGAACTGAAAGGAGCAGTGGGTCCTATTTACTTCTGCCAATGGCTTCTGTCATCCTTTGTATATAGTCTATAATGGTGTGCATGGATTGGAAGATTTCACCCCCTTGTTCCAACCCGTGTTTCCAAATTCTAATACATAATCTGACTTTTAAAGCCTAACAAAGATATGTGTAGCAATGAAAATGTAATAGCCGCTATCTTTGCCAGCTCCTTTAAAGCCAGAGCCATGAGTAGAGAACTGGGGTGTCCCACCTGATCCTCTCCTCTGCTGGGGGGTGTAGTGGTGAGGGAGCATGTGTACTGACCCATGGGGTGCAAAATTACAGTGTAGTTTTTGATTAGTATTAACTGTTAACTTCACATATCATCTAAATTATAGACATTATAACAAGGACATGTGTTATAAAACGCCTACAGAAAAATTAAATTGCCAAGTTTTATGTACTGCTTGCTCCTTTCTTAGAGAACGCATGATAACTTTACAGCACGTGTCTTTTTCTTTGGATATATCGCGTGAAGGGCATTTTCAAAATTCTTTTGCTAGGGGGAGATTTATAGGTCCAGAATTTTTGCTGATGAAAAAAAGATCAGTGCTGCCCTGTGGAAGCCGATGCTTTGACAAGCTCTTCCAAGCCCTGTTTACCTATCCTGATAAATGATTATATTTACCAAAGCAGCTTTACTGGTTCATCGTAGGTATCTATATCCAAGCAAGAAACAGACCTGAAAAAGCTATTTGAACATCCCAGTTACAGCAGACTATAAAACAAACAACCACTTTGAGCAAAGACTTTATAAAAAATGAAAATAAAATAACACTAGTTCTAACACAGCTCTCTAGGGATTGAGCAATACAGTAATGCAAGGTGGCTTTACAGAACAGTGATGAAGTATTTTGATATCTCAAGCTTTCCCTGTCACCTTCATGTCTCCCAGGCTCCTGCATACTGGTTTTTGTGCCACTGGAAGGAGTTGGGCATATTTGGCTTCACCTGGAGCATAGTTCTTCTTCCACCTTCGCTGTGGCCGTTGTCCTGCGGCATGCTGGTGGTGACCCTCGTCAGGGCTTGTTTCTAATCTTAGCCTCTTTTCTTTAATTACATTGACAGATCGGTGATGAAATCTTAGAGATCAACGGAGAAACTACCAAGAACATGAAGCACGCTCGGGCCATCGAACTGATTAAAAATGGTGGCCGCAGGGTCCGCCTGTTTCTGAAACGTGGAGATGGCTCTGTCCCAGAATATGGTGGGTCAAACTATGAAAACATTCCTTTCTTCCCTGGCATCACTCCATGAATGATTTGTCTCAAGATCTGAAGCAGGAATTCTTTTTTATTTTCCTTTCTCACCAGTGTCTTACCAACCTTTGCAACATATGGTTAATTGCCTCGCTTGTGCTGAATTTTCTACACATTTCATCCTTTGCTTGCTTCCATGGACTTGGGGCACAGTGTAAGGCAAGATCATCATAGCAGTATTTTTGGTGATCAGAGAGGAAAACAAAACAAAACAAACCTTATTGTCTTGTCCAGCCAAACAAGGAATGTCATTGAACTGTGCCAAACTGTTTCTCAGCAGCTGAATTGTTGTTTCAAATAGGTCTCTACTTTAATCAATGCAAAAACTGGGATCCTGAGTTATTATTCTGAAGCAGTGATTTTTTTTTTTCTTTTTTGTTAGGTTTTTCTCTTAGTTCCTGTCTGTATCCATAGACATGAATGCCAAGATGGCTTACGAGATTTTTGCCTTCCCTTAATATTTATGTAAATATTTATAAAGTTATTTAAGAAAAAGAAGAAGAAAAAAAAAAGCTTTACTGCAAAAATATATTGATTTGGCCTCCCGAGCCCTTTTCTGCCCCCTTAAACTGTCTGCTGGTTTCAACTAGTTAATTTGTAAGGTCTGAAAAGGTGGGGAGGTTATGAAAAGGTGCTCTCATGTCCGTCTTGGGGGAAACATTCAGTCCTTGTTTCTTACTAAGAATTGCATTAGATTTCCTTTTCTTCCCCCGGAGGTTGGATTGCTGGGTGGCTTAACATAGCACACTATTTAATATTATAATTATGTCTTATTTATTTGAGATAATTGTCAAATATTGTGCCCTCGATGGAGGGCTACTCCCAACCAAAGGTCTTTGAGGTTTCTATAGAAACTGATGATTGAAGGGATGTCCTTTATACTTTTCTCCCCGTATTTGGGTTATTTCTGTGTCAGTAAGTTCTGTGTTTATCATTCACTCCGTGTCCTAAAACCAGAAACAAAACCCTTCTGCACATTTATGAACTAGATTTTCTTTTCATTTACTGTACCACGTTTGAGAGTTTCTGCTCACTCTGCTCATTATTTCACTTAAAATGACCAATTCAGAGTACAACCAACAAACAACTGAAGTGTTTAACAAAATGGAAGGGAAGTTGTGGGTTTACACTTCTGTACTATAAATAGCACACCAGAAGGTTCAATGATGGCACTGAAATTCTGTAATGTTCTTTCTACTTTTGTCTTTTCCTATACTCCTTTGGATGTACAGTACTGTATCATATGCTAGACTGCATAAGTACCCTGTAAATTAAGTGCTTCACTTCTCAAAGCATATGTCTGTTGCACTGAGGATGGAAATCCACCACCCATTTTCTTTTGGCTAATGCTAAACCACTAAACGTTCATTCTCCAAGCAAGGATTTAATCTACAGGGGTTGCACTACTGTAAAGACTATCCTTGTAACATTTGGGACTCCTTCCTCTCTTCGTTCTGTTCGCTGCAGTCGCAAATGGTTCCTCTAATAATGTTAAGTTCCAATATTTTTCTGACTCAATTGGAACGTGCTTCTCTATGAGGCTGTATATTTTTGTAATGAGTTTTGTACTTATTTTTAATGTTGTGGTCTCTGGTGGACTTTATTTTTCGTCGTTGTTTGATTGTTAATGTTTTTTCTATGACATTCTGTGTCGCTGTTCCAGCTGTCTTTTAGAATGGATGCTCTCGTTGTCTGGGTTATTGAATCACCTCTTAGATGTCTCTTTATGTCACGATAATAACAACTGCTGTCTTTGCAGCCTTATATTTGGGTGAAGCCTAGACAATCTGACTGGAAAAATAAACTTTCTTTATTCTAAGATAAAATATGAAGATTTTTCTTTCTTTCATCTGTGTTATAGGGAATCTAAATTTTCTACTTTTCTCTTTCTCTTTCTCTTACTTTTCTTGGTGCTGGGCTCTTCCTTCCTCAGCGATGATACCTCCTAATATCGCTGCATGTATGAGAAATGACAAGCTCGGGGAGTCTTGCTTCTACCTTATGGGCCATAATCAAACTACGGTTTGTAGCTAAAATCAATATTAGGTGTTTTTGTGCTGTGGCCTAATTCCCTCACATTGCTTTCCGCTTCGCTATATTTTATATGTACAGCAATTCATTCCGAGCACCCTGCGTCCCCTGAATTGTAAGTACACCACAGGACACGTTTAAACCTCGCTTGTACCTTGTGCGATAGCCAGGTTGCCGCAAGCCACGTGCTTACAGCTACGGAAAAGCGGTGCGGTCCCCAGCTGCTGCCTGAAAGTGCTAATAAGCAAAAATGCACACACGTGAGTCGCAACACGGGGTTCACCTGGAAATCACAAAAATCAAGGCCCGTGCACACACCGACCTTCCCAAGCTAAGGAATGGGAATGCCATCAAGTGGGAGACGCTTTGCGTCATGGCAGGAGGAATGAGCATGTAGAGTGTTTGGCCGGGGGGAGGGAAGACAAAAAGGAGAAAAACAGAAAAAAAAAAAAAAAAATCTGTCCCCACAAGTGTTCGTGTGGGTTTTCAGCCGTTGCCATCAGGACAGCCCACCTCGAGGTGGGCGTCTCGGTGCGAGCGGCGGGAAGCCTGCAAGACGTGCAGCTCTCGCCAGCCGAGCTGCCGTGCAGGAGTGGCTTTAAAAAAGAAAACAATAAGCAAATAAAAGCAATGCTCGCATTAAGCCAGCGCTGCTACTTTAATGTTTCCCATGTCTATAATGAATCATTCATAAACATCCGTTACAAATGACGTGAGTAATTGTGGCTTAGCTGCAGCGCGGGGCTGGTTTTTAGTTTTAGGGTTGTGGTTTTTTCCTTCTGCTTTGCAGTTTGTCTCGCAGAGGTAGCTCAGCTGTATTTTACCTGAAATACTGCATTAACACTAATGAACTGGAGATTGGGTTTTAATCAAAGCCATCCTACATATTACAATATCTTCCCATTGCTTTGATATGAAAAAATCATAACTTCTGTCATCGTTGTTCGAATCATTGTGGCAAAACCAAAATCTACCCTAGGACTTTTCATAACGTGGTAGAACTAAGCGAGATTAAGTAATGTCTTAAAGGAAATGGAAATTGCATGATTACAGTCTAATTCTCACACCTTAAAAATGTTATTTTACAAGGTGAAAACTTAATAATCAATTCTATTTTCTGTACATTTTCTGCTATTTGAAACAAGGCCTCCCACACCTGGAAGGCAGTTCTTTCAAAAGACTTAAAAGAAAAATACCGTTTCCTAAAGGCCCTCCTTATTGGAAACTGTTAAAAAAAAAAACAGCCAGCAACCCGAACGACAATATTTTTTTTTCCCCCACTGGAAAGAAAGTAGTGTAACTGAAACATTATGAATTGGGCTTGGGGACAATATAAAATGCCCCATGACAAGAAGAGCATAAAGATGATATCGGCTTGGACCAAAACACAGCTAACGAACAGAGCAGCACCAGTACTAACCTGTAACTCTCGTTGTTCGCAGTTAAATTAACAAAAGCTTTGGTTAGCCTTCGCTGACTGCTTTAACAGTTATTTGTTTTTGTCACTAATGAAGTCTGAAGAGTGATAAGTGGTGTCACGGCGCTGCGGAAGGCATCGGTACCAAACGCTTTGCTGTTATTTTCTTTCAGACCCCAGCAGTGACAGGAACAGTCCCGCCACAGGTTCACAAAATGTATCGGAAATGAAACCCGTGCCATCCGACCGACGGCAGCACCCATCATCGGAGTCCAGTTATCCACCAGACCTTCACAAATCATCACAACATGGGGACAAGCGGACTTACGTTAGAGACCTAAAAGGCAGCAGAGAGTTTAGCAGACATCCCAATGAACACCACACTTGGAATGGGACTTCTAAAACCAACGACCACGTGCCAGGCAGGAGGACGGAGAGGTCGCCGGAGAGGAGGCACGAGAGGCAGCCGGAGAGGGCAGTGGTGAACGGGCAGAAGCGGAGGTCTCCCGAAAAGCGGAGGGAAGGGACGAGGAGCGCTGACAACACTTTGGAGAGGCGGGAGCGACATGAGAGGAGGAGAGACCTCTCCC
>NW_009258661.1:1358184-1369218 GCF_000687185.1 Egretta garzetta
CACCCGCCCGAGCAGCGCAGGCGGCCGTACAAGGAGTGCAGCACCGACCTCAGCATCTGAGGGGCTCCTCCGGGTCCCCGTCGCCTTCCCCATGCCACGGGAGCGGAGGAGAGAGTGCGGGAGCTGAAACCCACCCGGCTTTCGCAGGCGAGGAGACGTCCGGCACCTGCTGGTCCTACAAACCTTTTATGCAGATGAAATCGTATAACAAACAAACAAACAAAAAAGTGTTGTGCCTGATGTATAATATTAAAGAAAGTATTTTTCAGTGTATTCTTTTTTTTTAATTACTTGCCAAATGTTGGTCCTAAAGGATTATGAAATTTTGTTTCTACATTCTTTGTAGATTTCTTAAGAATAATTCCTTTATTGGGCTACTTTCCCCCCTCCCCACTATAGTAAATGGGGGTAGCCAGTAATATAATATAGGCAAAGGATTTTATGACCAAGTTTGAATAATTTGATCCAGACTGTTCTCTAGTGACTCACTGCTACACTGTATGTAGAAAATTTTTTAAGGGTTGGGGGTGGGGAAGGAAGAAAATGGTTCATCTCAGTAGGAATGGAGCGCTCCTGCTGAAATGAAGGAATTAAAAGAGACAAATGTTCCTAAAATTGCAAGAACTGTTTGAAGAGACTACTGTTTCAATGAAGGATATTTATAATAATAATAAATAATAAAATAAAATAAAAAAAAATACAAACCCACACAGCACAAGATGATTTGCGATAAGGAATTTCTAGTTTGTTCCGTGAACGGTTTATACTTTCAGGCCCCCTCTACAAGGATGCGCAGAGGCAGAAAGACTGGTAACCACCATGCCTGTGTCACACACTAACGTAGACTGTTGATCTCTCATTAGCCTCAGCAACATTTAACGATATTTCATTAAGGCAGCCGCCGCAGCCCTACTCATCTTCTAGATGTATATGGACAGCAACCCGAGCATGCATGGTATTGTTTGTCTGCTTTGAAGAAAGGGAAGGGATCGGGATCCTGGGACAAGGCACAATGTGGTGGGAGCAAAGGCCTCCCTCTCGGAGTAGGTGTATTCCTTCTGCTCAGGCAAAACCAGTGGGCTTTTCTTATTTTGGCAAATTCCAAAAGCTCTCTTTTCTTCTCGCTCTGTATTTAAGTTTTTTATTTTACTGGTTCATCCCTAACTGAGACAAAAGGAGTGCACTTGCTGGGAAAAAAAAAAAAAAAAAAAAATGCAAAAAGAGGCAATCAGTGGGACAAACCTGGTTGTAGAAGCCTATCCATACTGGTTATATGCTGTAGATTTGAATCTAAGAACAGCAGCAGAAGGGAAACCTGCAAGTTTCGAAGTTGTATTTTTAAATTTGCAAGTTGTGTGGTAAGTCTGCTGTAGTATTGGTATAAGATTTTCATGGATTACTGCCTAGCTGAGCCAAAATGTTTGCCGTTACTGTTGGACCACTGAAGTAAACTGCTGCTTTTTACAGTGCATTGGTGTGTACATGTATACTGTTCCACATTTCCCATATGAACACAAAAACATTGCAAGTCTATCACTGTTGTTGCCATGGTACTGTAAAAACAAAACCAAGAAAGAAGATGGCCGATCATTGTGTGTACAGTTGAAATTGTAATTAATAGAGCCTGTTGGAAAAAACCACAAAACTGTTGCCTTTTTCTTGTATAAAAGAGGATTTATGACAAAATTTAGCTGTGAGGAATGTGATTAAGTGTTTATATTTCTGAAAATGGAACAAATTGATTCAGGGGATATATTTTAATGTAAACTGAATCAGGTATGTAAAGCTGTTTTAAAATGGGAGACTATATAAGTAATTCTAAAGCTTTTGTTGGTTTGAATATAATTTCTTTTCTCATGGTGGGCCTGCTTATGTATTATTAAGCACTTGTATGCAGTCTATGTTCTTCAATCATTTCTTGCAACGTGCTATAGGCATAATGCTCTTTTCTGTGTTGATGAAAAGCAGTATGTGGGCCAATCTTTTTTATAAAACACTATGCATATATAAATACTACATTGTTCATAGCTTTATTTGACTGATTGGGTTTATACATAACACTAGTATGAGTAGACGTGGACTTACCCAGTACGAGCTTCTTTCCTTGGAACAGACACTATGTATATGATGTAGCAACAAAGAAGGAGAAAGTCTGTGAATGCTATTTTTATTATCAAATAAAGTTTTCCATACAAAGCATACATATGAGTGTAGTGATAAGATAAAGGGGGAGCCACACCTTAACGTTACTTTCTCATCCCTCTCTAAATTAGTAAATTGTAGGTTACAGTCTCCAAGGGCCATCCATTAAATATGTATTAATCATCCATTAAATATATATTAATCATTTGGCAAGCCTTAAAGCACAGGTTCCCAGTTTTCCAAGATAAAATTTTCTTCCCCAGCATAATCAGAAGCTAAGGGTTTAGGCAAGGCAGGGTTTGTTACTACGTCTGGGGGTTGTATCACCGATCCTTTATAACACATCAGCGTGTGCAACGGTGTAAAATCAAGACAAGGCAACAACTACTCCATTGCTGTTGTTGGTGACATATGTATATATATATAGGTATGTATATGTGTGTATGCATGCACATGCATACGTATCACCAAGACTGTGTCTCCCATCTGTTAGTTCTTGAAGTGTGTAAAGGCTGTTAATTTAAGGATTGCAGGACTGTTTACTTTAAATAGATTTTTTTAAAAATAACTTTTAAACATTGTGTAGTTTATCAGGCCCCACTCACGTTTTCCCCGTAATTCAGGTAACCTGCTGGGATTCCAGGCAGCTTGAGAGTCGGCGGCGAATGGTTTGTATTTCCAACCACAGTATCTGCGGAGGGATTTGTCCGATGCAGCCCGAGTCTTTAGGATTATGGTTGGGTCGCTGCGAAAGTGTTTGGATACTTTAGGTTTGCATCCTTTATGATGTTCGGTGCCTTTTTATTCTGAAATTGCATTGTAATTGTATACATTGGTTCTGAATTTGTATCTTCTGCTGTTTCTACTGTTTGTCCTCTCCTTGTTCATGTTATAGCATGGTTTAAATGATCTTGGAGAGCTGATTAGGTGAGTGTCAAGCTTTTGAATGGTGTCTTTGAGGTGTTGAGTCTCAAACTAAAGAAGATATTACATAGTTAATACTGAAATTACATTTTACAGAAAGAATTAATTGCAAAAACCCTGCAAGTTGACAAAAAAAAAGTTACTTGACATGCCTTGTTAGTGGTGGCATCCTTTCTACTGCTTCCAAACCCACTGAGAGTTGGAGCCCTGCTCTAAAGCATGAGCATTGTAGCTCCATATTCCACGGTGCTGCCTTATTCACTTTAATTAATTCCAGCCTTACTTCTGACCATGAAGTATTTTTCAAAACTTCTAAAAATGAAAAACCTTTTTTTAGATTGTAGTTTGGCTCATGTTTTGTCAAACAATGTCCTACAACTATGAAGCTGCCAAAAAGATGGATTAGAGTATGCTTGTGATGAAGAACTGAAAAGTTTATAAAGTGGTAAGTGAAAAAGCTCGACAAACTGATATTGTCAGGTTTTAGTTTTGGTTTGGTTTGAGTTTTACATCTTTTGTTATCGGTGGTACATGGTCAGGATGCTGTGCCATCAGTGTGCTCAGTCCTGTCGTTTGTGTAAGCGTTGATTAATACCTAATAGTGAAGGGGTTTGACGGCAGAGGGGCTGTTCAGCCAACGTGGAGAATTAGGTGGTTTTTCATCTTTCTGGTTAGAGTTGCAAGTAACTTCTAGGTTAGCTGAGCTGTGTTTGCTGCCTTTATACGCTTTCACTCAATTCACTCCCTCTTGAATATTCATTCCTTGGCATTGGAGCCAGTGTTTTATTTAATAGTGATCTCGTGTTAAACCCATCTGCTGTACTATGCTTGTTTTATCACCAGAGTAGTAATTATAGATACTGTTCTCCTCCTCACTTTGATACCTTTTGTTACAACAAGCTTTCAGCTCTGTCTCTTGGCTGACTGTTCTGGTGAAGAATGTTATAAATGGCTCATAATATGTTCAGTTTATTTGGCTCTCATAAATAGTACGAGGAGAAGATGTCATTTATGACCCACTGCTGCCATCTGTAAATGTGTGCCTGTTAGGCCTTTGGGATTGTATTTTCTTAAGATTTATTTTTTAAAAAGGAAGAGTAGGAACTAAAAAAAGTATCCCAATTTACTTAGCAGTTGTTGTAAATCGCGTGAGTCTTGACATGATGCCAGTTTCTGGTTTGGATGCGATGCTAATCCATCAGCCTTGCTTCCTGGGTATATAGTGAAGAGGCAGTAAAGTGCCATAGCAATGGAAAATTGTGGAGTTTCGGGACAGAGAGAAGTATAAAATATTGCTTCCACAAGGGCAGCTGCTTAATGCGCATAGAAATTCAATGGTTGGGATTGACCATGATATGACAATCTGCCGCACAAACATGAACTTCAAGTCAGAGATTGCTTTTCAGGATTTAAGGCATTTGTATTTCTTTTTCCTTACTGCCTTGATTGCCATGAACTCGCAGCAGAGTAGCGTTGTACCTGTGCAACACACTGGGAAAAACCTAGCTTTGCTTTTCAGGACGTCCTCTTCTCTTCCAGATTCCTGTAAGAGGCCTTCAAACCACATCTTCAAATGAGCTCTTGGCAATTAACATACAGGTTGCTGTGATCTGAAATTTACCCCTTAAAATGCCCTTGTAAATAATAAATGGCCATCAAAGTTTTAAAACGCAGTCATTGCTGTGGGCACAGAATTTCTAAAATATTTAAAATCTCTGTTTCTTGATATTTCCAGGGCCTGGGAGAGGAAGAGACAGCACACATGCTCCTTCCCAGGTGGAATTGTGCTAACTGCAGGGTTGTTTCTAAACCAAACTAACAAACTGTATCAAAATGTAGGAAGTTGTCTGCAGAATTGTGTGCAAATTCTCAATGAAGTGTCCATAAGTGGCAAAGGCCCTGAGCAGATCCTATCAACTAGGGTATAAATGCCATTGAAATCAAGTGAGGTTTATGCACGAGTTCAGGCTCAGGCAGTATTTACCCCCTTACTTCAGCAGAGTTTAGTACCCAACCGACGTTCTGTATCTGGGCCTAGAGGCACCAAGAGATGAGCTCTGGCAAATCATCGGGAAGTGATGCATGCCTCGGCCCTTCCACTTCAAAGTCAAACATCTCTGCATAAACCCATTTCAGTGATAATATGAGCTAAACCGATGTGCCCGTCACTGAAGCAGCAGAGATGAACACCCACCATCTGTGTTGCTGACTGGACAGGTGAGGAGGCTCTGTTATCCTCAGCAAATCTTCTTTGGCAGCATGTGAATTGAAAATCCTCAGTTTCAGAGAGTAGTCTGAGCCTCAAGATGTTGAGGTTGAGATGGAGGCAGTTTCATCTTTTCAAGGCATCTCATTAGCTTTAATTGTGCAGCGAGTAGTTTCTTAAAAGAGAACTTTTGAGGAAGTTTGCTGCAGCAGGAGGGAGAGAAGAGCAGAAAATGGTCTGTGGAGAAATACTTAAGGTGAGCATTTACTGGGGTCATACTCAAGCAAATCCAAATTGCTGGCATTGTGCCTCATCCAAGGTTATTTGGTCCATTCCTAAGGTGATGTGACTTCGGTACTGACTGTAGGAGAGAGTCAGGTTTGTACGGAATGGGAATTCTACCTTGCTTATGTGGCTTTTGTAGACCAGGCTTTATCTCCACCCCTGTGTCATCTATGACCAGTCTTAAATGTCTTCCTTCCTTCCTTTGCACTTGTCAGAAAATTCAGTCTTTGGATTTTCTGCCTGTCGTTAGAGGACAGAGCTTGTGTGACATTACCTCGTACCTGCCTTTAGCTAAAAACATGTATGGATGTATCTGTGCTGGAGCTTATCTGCACAAATTTGTTGAGTCAGGAAAACTGGAAGGCAAGGCTGTCCCTCCAAGCCTGGTGACTCCCATAAGTATGAATGAGATTCATCGAATTAGCTGTGTTGATTCTTTCTAAGGATAGTCAGAAACAGGAATGTCTGGGGGAGGAAGTTGGCTGAGGCTCATTCCATATGTGCTAGAGAAAATATTGATTGGATGTGGAAGCAACTTGGAGAGTTGCTTGAGGACTCGGGCTTTTGTTCCACATAAATGAGCAGGTTTTTTCTCATTGTTTCTCAGTAAGATTCTTCTGGATCCTGTTTTTGCTTCTGAGACTCCAGTTTGCTTTGGGGACCCACAGGCAACTTCTTTCCTCTCTGTTTGATCCAACAATTGTTGCCACTGCTTTGAAGTGTTGAGTCTGTTGGCAAAGGCTTTGCCTTTGTAACCTTTGAAAGGCGGTTGTGTAACACAGGGCTCGCTTCCAAGAACACGAGGCAGTTTCTCTGCTGTACAGTACAGCACCAGGCATGGCCAGCATGTCCTGCTCCTGCTCCTCAGTGGAAACAAGAGTCCCAACCACAGGCACGGAGAGCTGAGCAGAGGGCACCCTCAGACAAAGCCAAGCATCACTTTCCGAAGGTACACCAAAGTACCATGCCTGATGGGTTTCCAGATGTGACATAAAACCTAAAAGAAGTCGTAAAATTTGTGTGTCTGACTCACAGTACTGAATTCATTATTCTGTGCAATGATTTACTGAATGGTTAGAAGATGTTTAAAGATCCCAGTGCATATTATTTGCATGGTATTAATAACAGTAACAGAAAGAAAAGACCATAAAAAAATACACGGCATATGTTTTCTTGTCATGCTTTCCTATAGTCTTATTGAGGATGTATCAGACATCTGTTTCCTTCCCCAGTCCCTTCTCTCGTTGAAAGGATAACTTGATGGGACAGGTGTTTTTAGACAAAATGCTGGGGATATCAACAAGAGATCTTCTTGCTGGAATCTCTGGGAAAATGTCTAAACCAGTTCTTCAGTGGTCCTTGGAAAGTATCATTTTATACAAGCGCTACTTGGTGTCACTTAATATACATTTGCTACCCTGAGAAAGGTTTAATTCTTAATAAAAGAAATTACTAACTGCACCTTCCTGACATGCACGGCACACGTTGGCCCAAACAGTTTCTTTTTTTTAACTCTGACCAATTAACAGGATTGAAAATTGACCACGTTAAACCACGACACTACCACTGAATTTCCTTGTGCTTTTTGGGACAGCTTGGTCTGGAAGTCTTCAGCTTAATTGTGCAATAACTGTGCAAAAATATGCAAACTATAAACAGCTCTGAAGTGCTTAACATGACAACACACACACAATTTTGATCATCTAGAGCCTGTCTCGAGAGCTTGGAACAAGCCTGTGCAAGAGACCCCATGTCTTGCAGGGCGCATCGCTGTCCCGTTGGCTGGTGCCTTCCAGCTGCTGCCTGTGAGGTTGGAGCATCTGGGGCTCGGAGGCAGCTGGGCTGCCTTTATCCTAGCACTCAGTGGCTTGAACTGGTGGGCACACAGCTCTTCATTGCTCCCAAGTGCCTGTGTGCATCTCTGGGGCATCCCAGAGCCAGAAGGGGGTTTTCCTCCATGAAGATCTCCAAATTAAGAAGGACTGCCTCTTTATGCCAAGACCAGAGCAATGAACACTGCCATACTCTGTGATGTTGCATCAACTCAAATATTTTATGCTGAAATTCTGCCTATCTTAGAGATTAATCTCTGTATGTAACTAATATTAATATTTATGTTGATTGCTTCTGCTATTGCATTGCTTCAGCATATTGCAAAAATTCATATCCCTCTGCTTACTAAAGATTTCATTCATCATCCTGACTCTTCTTATTCCAATTATGATTTAATAAAGATAGATCCTTCTTCTAACACAGCTTCATGGCATTTCCAAATTATTTATCCTTTCTATGACTGACGTGTTTTACAGCCATGAAGTCTCATGATTTTTGCAGCAGAATTTCTTCTATAAAAAGGATGCACTCTAATTCAGTCAGCCAAAAATAGACATGCACAGTGCCTTCAGGTTTAGATGTGCTCTACTCCCTGCTTCATTGTGAAAAATGATCCGTAAGGATAGCTGTTCAGAAGGAAAAGTCAAGTGAATTTCATAGTAAGGTACTGAGTAAAAGAGACAAGTAGAATGTTGTTGTGAGCCTCATTAGAAAGTGTATGTATGCTTGTTTGCACTTCTGTCCAAAATGAGGTTTGGGTTTCAGTGTCTTTTTATACGTATGTTTTTTTCTGCTTTGTGTTATTCAGTTTGCCTTCATAGAATCATAGAACATTTTGGGTTGGAAGAGACCCCTAGAGGTCATCTAGTCCAACCCCCCTGCAGGAGCAGGGACACCTTTAACCAGATCAGGTTGCTCACAGCCCCATCCAACCTGGTCCTGAATGTTCCCAGGGATGGGGCCTCCACCACCTCTCTGGGCAACCTGTTCCAGCATTTCACCACCCTCATTGTAAAGAATTTCTTCCTTATATCTAGTCCAAACCAAATGCCTCATGATTTACATCACTGTCTGGCTGTATCTCTTTTGATAAAGTGGCATACAGCTGATTCCTTTATTTTCAGCATGCTCTTTGTCTTTATAATCTTTTACTGCAAACCATAGCAATTCATTCTTTCTCAGTCTCTGGTTCCTACAAAGTCTTGTACTAAAGGCAGGATGTTGGAAGATTTGGAGATTCATTTATCAGAACAGAATTGCATCAACAGTTTTGCAGCAAAAATGGAAAAGTTGGGAAAACAGTGAAAAGCTGCACCAGCAGATCAGGCTGTTAGCAAAAACTGATTTTCCAATTTTGTGCAAAAACAGAGCAACTTTTGTTTGCGTGGAGTCCTGCCAAACCCACATTAATTGTATTTAATTTGATAAGCAATGCTTGGAGCCCAGATGAAAATGCTTTTCAAATAATAAGTTGACTGTAATCATAGAGATCCTGATTCAGAAAAAAGCCTTGCTAAGGAAAGCATAGAAGCATGTGCCTGGGTTCTCTTGAAGCTGAGGGATGTAATCATTTAATTAAGAGCCTTCCTGAGCAAGGTCAGGAATGTTCATAGGAGTCGTAACAGCATTGTCTCAACCTATGCCAGAAACAACACCGCTTGCGGTCTACTGATTAATGGTTTTAATGGTTTTCATGGGTTCCTGTCCTTGGCTTTTTTTCTTAACCACTCCGATGAGGTTCTCCATGTCTGAGAATTGTTCCCCATGTGCTATCAAGTGGTGGTGCCCCTTGTGCAATAGGGGCGCATTCAAAACCTGGTTGTATCTTCATGTCTCGTTACTGTCCTCTTCCTCCCCAGGAAGTTCCTCTTCATGAGGTCTTCCCACATTTCTCCATCTGCTCTGCAGTGCTCACGTTCTCCAGGATGGAAACTGGCTCTGCACTGGGGATATTCATTCATCTAGGTGTGTTGGATGAGAAGAGCACCTCTTCTCTCTCATGATGGCTGGTAGGAAATATTTAGGGGGTTTCTGTTTCTTTTTGCAACAGGTTCTTATGGCCCCTATGCTGGGCAATATTCCCCATCTTGCCATGGTATTTCACAGCTCAACCTCAGGTATGTACTCGGACTCACAGGACACATTTACATCTTGGGCATCACCAGACCCTGGCTGAGGGGTCTCAGTGCTAACCAAAGGATGCAGACCAGAACGCTGAGCCGCATGTACCCTTGGTAAAGCCCTCTGCACTGCTGGTGAGCACAGTTTTGTATTGATTTCTTAAAGTGCCAAAAACCAGGTATATCGAACTGTGCGGGTGATTAAAAAAAAAAAAAAAAAAAAAAAAGTGTTTCCATAGCAATGAAGTAGTTATGTGCTACACAAATGATCTAGAGTTATTAAAGAATCAGAAAGAGAAGCAGAACTTTGAGTATTTTCTATGGTGGAAGTGAACCAGAAATGTTAAGGGAAAGGCAGATGTGGAAACAAAGATAAAGCCAAGTGCGCAAAAAATCCATTTTCTTAAAAATAAAACAAACAAACAAAAAAAGCCCTGTCAGAATGATAGTCAGGGTAGCATTTAGCTCTCAATGACTAAGTTAAGAACAAAAAGAGTGCAAAAATTAAGCAAAATGGAAAGGTAAACAGCTAAAGAGAGATTTCTGCTCAAAAGATGGCAAAAAGTTTTTCAAATTTTTCTTACGTTTTGTCAAAATGTTAACCTTTGAAAAATTCCATTTTCCTATAAGCTTCTACAAAAAACCCCAACCAACCAACTGAAAAAAACCCTTAAAAACCAAATGCCACAAGCCCCCCTGCCAAATAGCCCACCCTTCAAATATTGCCTTGTCTTTCCTCTCTTGGTATACCCATAAGAAGACCTGTCAGTGGAAATGTTTCAATGTAATATGAATATTAAAGGTAAAGGAACAGAAAAGTACCTCGGAAATAGAGAAAACAAGAACCTTGGACTGCTTTTCCCCGCACACTCTCATTTTCTTTCTTTGCATATTTAGCAGGGTTAAAACTAGGTCAGGCCCTGCCCGCCATGTGCTGGAGCTGCAGCTGTGACATTAGCCTGGAGCTGCCTCTGGCTGCTGTCAGTTTTCAGGACTGGTATGAGCTATCTGGTGGAGTCGGAGAGCCTGATCTGCCTCTTGTGTAAGAGAACATGGTGTAAATCGGCGCGACTCTGCAGAGGCAGCGAAGGCAGGCATGGCGCAGGATGGAGAAAGCATGGGCCAAGTACCCGTGGGCACTGCAAGAATCGGAGGGAGACTGATCTTGAAGGCATCACCAGGAAGGACCAGAAGGGTCTTTTGTATGAGCAATATTCACCCTTCGGGGCAAGAGGCCTGGATTGCAGCAGGGTTCATGACTTTGGACGAGGGAGGGTTTCACGCTCCTCTGCCAGAGAGTCAGCCAAAGGCTTTCTTATGGGCATGTACAGGGGCGGCGGGGGCAAGATCATAGAATCACAGAATGGCAAGGATTGGAAGGGACCTCGGGGGATCATCTAGTCCAACCCCCCTGCTAAAGCAGGCTTACCCAGAGCATGCTTCATCCAGGGGGGCTTTGAATATCTCCAGAGAAGGAGACTCCACAACCCCCCTGGGCAGCCTGTGCCAGGGCTCTGGCAACCT
>NW_009258661.1:1369394-1408218 GCF_000687185.1 Egretta garzetta
CTCACTAGGGCAGAGTAGAGGGGGAGGAGAACCTCCCTCCACCTGCTGGCCACACTCCTCTTAATGCACCCCAGGATGCCATTGGCCTTCTTGGCAACAAGGGCACCCTGCTGGCTCACGGTCAGCTTGTCGTCCACCAGGACTTCCAGGTCCCTCTCAGCAGAGCACGTAGGAACCCTTGCACCTGGTTAAGTACAAGTCTGCTTGTGCAAACAGAGCCAACAGCCTGTCAGCCACCTCATCTACCCTTACTGAAGAGAAAACAGAGCAGATATTCCTCCCCACCTGAAATAACGTGCACAGCAGCACACAGCTGCCTGCCACCATTTGGTGACCTTTTTGCCTGAGCAAGAACGTTGCTGGCAGAGGACCGAACCCTGATCAGGGTGCTCGGTGCCAGCATGTTAGCATTAGAGGAGATGAAACACTTTGTGCTAAAGAGGCAGCAATTCCTCATGGAAGTCTGGCTCCCAGCGGTCAGGCTGGGGGGCAGTGAGGCTCACCATCGCCATGGCTGTTGCCACCAAGGATGGAGGCGGCCCAGGTTCAGTGGGACCTGTGAGAGGTTCTGAAGGGGGAGGAAGACAGGACCAGCCTGGCTGCTGGGAGCAGTCCCTGGGTCATTTGCCACTCCCTGGTTTCTGATCACTCCATCATACTGGTCTGTCTCACTGCCAGCATCCCCTCATGGAAAACTGCCCTGTGTCACCACTGTGTGTGGCAAGTTATTCCCTGTACATGGTTACAGCTTTTTTCATGCTACAACAGAGTTTGAAGGACAGACCGAAGTCCAGTAACTAAAGTTCCCTGGGTTTCTGAGATGAGCCCATCTTTACAGGGAAGTATAAATCCTGACTGCTGACACTGCAGCAATGTATTAGCCCTGACAAATGGACCTTTAACAAATCAGGGTCAATATTGACAAGGTGAGAGACTGATTGCCTTTTGTATTATTCAGAAACAGAAAATAAGTCAATGGGACTGGAACAGGCTGCCCAGGGGGGTTGTGGAGTCTCCTTCTCTGGAGATATTCAAAGCCCCCCTGGATGAAGTCCTGTGTAACATGCTCTAGGAGAACCTGCTTTAGCAGCGGGGTTGGACTAGATGATCTCCCGGGGTCCCTTCCAAACCTTGCCATTCTGTGATTCGGTGGGAAGGGTCGCCATTGCCCAGAAAGCCTCTGAGAAACTCCCAAAACAAGTGCACCCCATAATGCCTGCTTACTGTAAGGAAAGCTTGCAGGGCACACAGACTTTGGGTCCCAGGCTAGTGAGAACGTGCCTGCTCTTTTTTTGGTGGGGTATTCTTTTTTTATTTTGCCCTTTCTCTAATAATTAATAAATTGAGATTGTGTTTTCAGAAGGCAGGATAATCACAGTACCTCACCCCAGACATGTCCATCAGGAGGTTGGGGTGGGACAAGTGGCACTGAAATGAGGTGGTTGTATTCACTGTCTGGAGAATTTTCTTGTCCACATTCATTGTGTTAAGTTCTGATCTCAAGGACCTCAAATTAAATAGTGTGAAGACTCCCGTTTATTTTTATTCCTATCGCCCAGGGCAAACTGGTGGAATTCTAGAATATCTTGACAATAGTAGGATGTGGGGAGGAGGAGGACGGGGCAGTAACATGGGGAGAGAGCGATCCAAGTGTCTCCCTTGGTTTTGGCCAAGTTGAGTGGCAAAATGAAGGCAGTACCTCGGCCAATACTGTTGTGTAAAGGATGCAAGATGCATCTGTCATGCTTCACAGGCTGCAGAAGCTGTTATCCTTTGTGAAAGGCAGGATATTTCACTAGGAATATTTGAACCATCCCTGATCTGCTGGAGGTTGTTGAAATGGGCTCTCGGGCTTAGTATCTGATCAGCCCAGCTGTGCTGAGCAGGGTATCTTGCTACGCCCCTGGGTACAGCAGGGACTTTGACTCTGCAGAGTCCCTCTGAGTAACATACACCGTGTCAGGGAGAATTGACTGGCTCCAGCCACGCAGCAGGTACATTTTCTGGGGCAATTGGGGCAGGGAAAAGGTGCTGGTGATGGTGGCATTCACCTGCAGAATGGATGGGGAAGCTGCCACAGCTCTCCAAATCTGGGCCCTGCAGAGCAGCCAGCACCGAGCTGAGCAGGAGCTCTTACAGACCTCCCTGCTGAAAGCCAAGCAACGGCCATCCAAAAGCTGAGGATGCAAAGCTCAGTGCCCTCCCACCCAGCTGCAATGCGTGGTTCAGCTCAGGGCTAATGAGGAGGCTGGCACGGAGGCTGGAGGAGAGCTGCTCATCCGCTGCGTTTTGTACAAGGGCAGATGTATTCAGCATCAATAGATGTGACAGTCCTGAGCAGACTCACTTCCGAATGCGCTGGTTGCTGTTTTAGAAACTAGACACCTGCAGTATATTTTGTATGCACACACACACGTATGCAGTCCCTGGTCCCCCCGCCCCGCCCCAGGATTTCCTGCATGCTAAACACAGCCAAAGACTGATGGGCTTTTTTCCCACCATCGAACAAGTGAATCTAATGGGTTCCTTCAATCAAGATTTGAATCCATCAGATCACCTGCCCTTACCTAAATGCAGTCTTCTCTCCTGTGTGCTCCTGGCTCTTGGCAGCCTTTCACTGTAGCCGCAAGCAGCAGCTCTGAACTGTGGGGTGCCCTTCCCACCTCGACAGTCTCTTCTGATAATGCCTGTTTGTCAGATAAGTACCCGGTGGCTTAGAAGTGAAGGGGGAAGATGGCTTTTCTAAACTGCTTGAATCCTTCCGGTGAGGGTCTTTTTTCCCAGGAGGCATGTCACCTGTGGTGGTTCAGCCTTTGAAGAGGATTTCTCAGGCTGGGCTTTGGAAATGGGAAGCCGGTATCAAGCTGAGAAGGAGATCCTCATCCACTGGGTGTAGAGAAGGGGAAGGCAGATGGGCTGCCAAAACCACCAGTGAGGTCAGTGTGCAGCAAGACTTTATCTGTCCCTGTCACGTGTGCTGGTGGCCAACACGATACACCCCCACTGCAGTCCTGTTGGGCCTGGGGATGGGAGCATTGGAGGATGCTACAGGCATCTGTGAATGACAGGGACCCATCCTCACAGAAGAAAGGAGGCTTCCAAAAGCACAAAGAACCTCTGACCCTTTTGGACCTGACCTGCAGACCGTGTCTCTGGGGTGGGGGTGGGGGCAAATCCACTGTTGCGTTGGATGTGGGGGGTAGCGTGTTGGACACTCCCAGGAACGTTGTAATTGAAATTCTCTATCAAGCACCTGCGTGTTTATCTTGGAGAGCTTGAAAGAGTTATGAATCTGCCAAGTGCATATCAGGCTGAGGTGGAGAGCACAAGAACAATCATCATCGCTGTGGCAGGCAATATATTATGGCTGGCTTGCCGGGTTGAAAAGCGAATGCGATTCATCTTTGTGTTTGCTTTAGCGAGGAATAAGAGACTGTTTTGCTTGCTCAGGTGTTTTGAGTCTTTTAACTCTGCCTTTGTCTTGCCGGGTTGGAGAATTAGCTTCTAAGTGTTTGTGCATTCCTCCTTCTCAAACTGGAGGTTATTTGTGTGTTTGTTCAGAATGAAGCAGGTCTGCTGTGTGTGATATTACTTCACGCTCTCCTTGATTGCTTTGCTGCTGCTGCAGTTTTGGAGGGGAAGTGGCACAAAGAAGCTGAAGTAGCATTTCTCTTTGAGAGAAACGAGGCGCAGAAGTGTGCCGTTTATTTAAGAAGCTGTTGCCATGTTTGTTGAAGCAACGTTGGTTTTTATAGGCCTGTTCTGTTGTAAGAGAGGAGTATAAAAAGAAAGCATTCCAGTCCAGGTTAAAGGACTCACAGGCAAGAAAGTCACCTGAAAGGGAGACAAATAGGCACAAACAGTGGCATTCAGAAGATCATATGGTGGCAAAAATTTTGGCTTTGCTTCTTGAGTAAGATGTCTTCTTGCTAACAGAATCACAGAATGGCAAGGGTTGAGCTGTTTCTGGTACAGAATTAGTTTGCATCTGGCCTGCTCAGAGCTGGAGCATGGAGCATAAGTCTGTCAGTCCTCATCCATGCAGTCGTGCCCTTGGTGTGACATTAATGCCAAATGTGCAGCTGGTAATAATTTTTTTGGAGAGAACTATTGAGTGCTGACATAGTAGGGTTTTTGTAGGATATCTCCAGACTTTGTTCCTGAAGGGAAAAGAAACCATTCTGTAATAATTCACCATCCAATTTGCCTAGCGATGCCACAAAATATTCCCTCCAGTTGACCTGCAAGAGTACTGGACGGGTAAAGGACTTTATTTTTTGTTTCTTAATTCACTGGGAATAATTCATCGGCTAACAGCTGTGCTTGTGAAATGACGAGGCGCATCCCTCAAACAAGCCCTGACAATCCACTCAGCACCCAATTTGGCTCCGCTGCATCTGTGCACTTGTAGTCGCTCTGTTACGCAACCTCCGTGCCTCTACCCGCAGTCTGTTGACATTCATTTATTCATTTGATTTCAGCTTCGCATGCGGCAACCGCTGTCATTTCCATATTACGAAAGGAGGCTGGGAACATGTTGACACAAGGCTTGGGCTCGTGTCTATGCTCAGAGAGCAGATGGGGAAAGCTCTGTACTCATCAAGGAAAAGAGGGTATTCAAGGACTTCTTCCCTTTGGATGGAGGCTCTTTTGGGAGAGATGATCAGAAGTGGGACTTCCGTTCCATGAAAGAGGTTGGAATAAACATTTTGTCCTATTTTTGCAAACCAAAACTCCAATTTACATGAGTGGGACGAGGCAAGAACATTGCAACGTTCAGTAGAAACAACCCAAATGCTCTGCTACTTCTGAAACAAGAATGAGCCTGAAAGGGCAAGCAAGAAGTAAATCTTCCTGCTCAGGATGCTCCAGAGGGCCTGGGATTCAGTCTCCCTTGGTGAGGACCAAAATAAACAGTGGCGCTTTTGAACATGGCACTCCCAGCTCTGCAAGACAGCTCACAAAGTCCTCACAAAAGGGAGATCCTCCAGTCTCTCTCCCCTGCAGCCTGGTGCCTAGAAATGCCCATTGTGGTGTGAGACATGGACGGCTGGCAGTAAGCACACAAAAAAGCTTTAGGAGTGATTTTTGGACTAAATGGTTTCCTGTTTGCCCAGGGCTGTGGGGAAATGGACTGGATAGTTCTTACTTAATTTCTCACTGTACTCATCTGTCTAGCTAATGCTCTTCTTTTCAGTCTACATCACCTACATTTGCCTCCCTCATTCCCAATTCAATCTATCAGCTTGACACAAGAAATGTGGTGTGGGTACATTTCTCATCTGTATTACAGTACAAAAGCTGCCCTTTTATTTCTACCATTTGGAGAGGTGAGAAAAGGTGGACAAGCCCTCCACAAAAAGGTGAGACCAGCAGGTGCCCTTTCATTTTCTGGGGCTGTCTGCTTGTTCTGGAGGAAGATGGATCTTGGCTGAGAGACAAAACCACAAAACACCTATTGAATAATCTTCTACAGGTGACAAAGGCTGCAATGATAAGGGAAAAGAGAAGCTTGACTGGAGGCAAAATGCAGGTCACCTGGAAACACTGACTTTAGCCTTCGCACATCTTCATTTGACCTCCTGTCACAAACAGGCCAAAGCTCTGAAAGGACCTGCTTTATCTCTCCACAGATAGGAAACCTGCCTCCCCGTAATTTTTATCTGAAGTAGTTATGCTGTAAAAATGCGATGACTGCCTCTGCAGCACTTGCCTGCTTCTATAATGGGATAATTGCAGATAAAGGTAATGTGTTTTTAATTTCATATCATTATTAGGTTGCTGGTAGGTAAATGTATAGGAGGTGGTTTAATAAAGCAATTTGAAATTTTCCATAGCAAGCTGTTGGAAGGACACATCAGCCATGAGTGAACAGCACAGACTTAATCGATATTTGCAGAATTGCTAGAGAGTAGCTTAGGAGGAGAGGTAAAATGTGAATGCCTGTCCTTTGGTGTGCTGACAAATGCTCAGGGCTAGGGCTCAGCCTGGGAGGCAGTGTTTCTGCTTCTGCTGTTGAATCAAGACCCAGGAGCTGTGACTTCCAGGCCTAGCTCTGCCAGAGACCCTTGTTTCTGAAAGCAAGTAACTCTTGTACCACCATAAAGTGAGACTAAAATTATTCCCTTGCTTCCTGCTCTGGAAAGGCGTGGATGAGAGTTTTTCTTCTTTGAGCACCTGTGGGTGTTGGGTGCAGCTGAACCCCCTGTTGATATCTCTGGGCTGACTAAGGACCAGATCAAACACCCAGCAAGCTTGGGCTTTGATATTCCCTTCCACCAATGGAGGAAAATTCCTTTTGCTTAATCTGTTGTGCCTCATTTTCATATAAAAGATCAGCTGCTCTGTTCCTGCCCTCTGCCTGTGACCATCATGGCTGGTGAGGAGTAGCCTGGTTGCAGCTGGTGCCCCCTCTGTGGGGCGAGTAGCCTCATCAGGAGAATAACAGGAGCTATTCCCACACGGGGAGGCACTGCATTAAGAAACTGGCTCTTAGTCCTCTATTCAGTGTGTTTTGTCCACAGCGCTTTCTTTACACAAAAGGATTTTTCCCAGCACTGAAAGCACGAGCATTTCTCTATTATTAAATTTCTGTTTCACTCCCCTCACTTGGAAAGGAGGGGATGCAGAACAATGCTGGTTCTCCAGCTCCCTGACATCTCTTTGATTTCCCATATTGTCCAAAAACTCCGTCATCTCAGTCAATAGCATACTTATCCCTTCAGCCATGCAGGGAGCATCAGCTCACTCGTTAGCCTTGAGGTACTCAATTCTTTATGCTGTTTTTTCTTTCCATTTTTATATCTGGCCTACAGCCATATTCTTCACCTTATGGAAATCTTACCTGGTGTGCTCAGGTCTTAGTGGAAATACATGCTGTTTGCCAAGCAGCCTCTTCAGCTGCTTTCTTTCAATTCATTGCTGCTTAGAATTCAGCCCCTGACTTTCGTACCAGGTAGGATTGCAGTAGCTGAATCCTGCCAGATTCGCGTGTTAAAGCACTGTATCCTGTGTACGTGGAAATAACTTTAATAGCCCTGAATACGAAGGCAGTACAGATTCTTCTGCCTAGAATGGGGTTTTGAATCTGATTAAGCTCTTAAAGATAGCGTTATTATCATATTTCTTATGAATGGTTGGGTAAGAACAAATTATTTTTGACTAATATTAGTAAAGAAAGAAGTTCCTTTATTTATGTTTATGCTTTGTGGCTGAAATATATGATAATAAATTCCATCTGTCCGTTTAATTAATGCTCACAACGCAGCAAAGAGGACTGCCCAGCAATGGAGAGTATGACATTTGACTTGGCAAATTGAAAAGTCACAATAAAAGGTGATTCGTGTTATTTAAAAATGCAATTACCATTTGGCACAAGGCAGGTTTGGGTCTTCTCTGATTGCCGAGGAGATGGGGGCTGCATGTAAAAGGCACTTGATGCTGCTGGTGCTGGGTGAACTGTAAATGTTTTATGACTTCTCTCACCTTAGAAAAAATGCAGTGCCAACCTGTCACAGGAGCACACTTAATTGCTCTTTGACAACGTTTTCATTGTTGCCTGAATATGCACCGCAGCCCTGCCTGCCACCTCCACCCCTGCCCTCCGAGCTCCTGACATTAAAAGCTATTGATGGATGAGCTTGTTTTGACTAATTTTGAATCCACTTGAACATTATGGGTTTGAAAGTTCAACGCTGAGGTAACCAAGTTCACGTCTTTAGGGAAAGCAGGATGCTGGCAGAAGGGCAAGGAATTCCAATGGGAAAAATGGTGGAAGACAGGGAAAGGTGGTGAGGAGAGACATCAAGACCCCGCTGGTAGTGGGAAAGGATCGGGGCAGAGCAGAGAATGGAAAATTAAATACAGTATGTGTGGGGGGGGGCATGTATTTGGCTCGTTCATGAAGCTGTGCTTAGCAGTGGGTTTTCTTCTTGCCTGAAAATTGACTTAGTTATGGAAATGAAACCTGTTTTGCAAGGAAAAATACCGTGGGATGTACATGGGATGGGCTGAAAAAGCTGATGAACTTGATCCTATGTTCCAGACCATGGAAATGCAGGTTTTTGTCTTTTTAAAGAAATCATGCCCCCTTTCCCTGCCTTTTGCCCTCTGCTCTCCCAGCTCAGGCAGACGGGAGAATGGGATTAGCGCAGGAACACAGCTCTGACGGATGCGGGGAAGGCAGTTTTCAACCTGAGGGAACTGAAAAATAGCATCAGACACATGTTGGACTAGGTAAGGTCAGGTGCTGCATAAGACCGAGCCGATGGCTGACACATGCCGAGAGACTGCCCGCTGCTGCAAAGCTCTGCCCTGCGACAGGGCTCATGTGATCAGGCAGAGGTGGCTTGGGAGAAGTTAAGATTGCATGAAGCAATCTCCCATTGCTTCCAGCATCTCTTCCAGAATGTGAACTCCCTTTCATCACCATTCAGAAGTATTAATAGCGGCTCCGCTCATTGCATCACATCTGGATGGCTGACAGCCTATAATAGAGGTCAGAAAGGATTGTATTTCTTGGTCTCCACTTCACTGGTCAGGAACTGGCTGGTGTAGATGAGGCATGCTTACAAGATTATAATGGTAATTTGTAAGCCTTTGCTCGAAGCACTGCAACTGAATCTGTTGTACAAGTGAAGCTGATGGCTGAAACCCAAGTCTTTGATAAATCACTTTATTGCTGACCTAATGAGTTCTTCATGACAAGAAGATTTCTGCAGCGGCTCATTCAACAAGCTATTTTCTGTACCGGTGGTCAGGACTGAAGAAATGGTTGCACACAGAACAACTAGGAGGTATGCCACTTTGCAGAGATTAATTGGAAACTCGATTGGTCTCACTGTCAAACACCAGATGTTCTCCCTTTTGTAAAAAGAAAAAAAAAAAATAATAAAAAATATGTCCAGACAGTGGCTTAATTTAGATTTACTTCATTAGCTGCTGATGTTACTGCATTCCACCCTATTCAAATAATTGGTAAGATTAATGTCTTTTCTTCCCGAGAGACTCATTCTCTCTTTCATTTAATCCTAAAAACTTGATTTAAGGGGGAAAAAAAATCTCTGAACCTGTTTTCCTTCTTGCCTCCTTGCGGAGGAGGGTGTATGGGGGAAGGTCTGGATCCATGCAGCTCATGGATAGGGAAGCGATGTTACCACTGCCAGCCCCATGGGCCTTCTCAGCCCATTGCCCCATGCAGAAAAGAGCCCTTCTACAAGGTGAGCTGAAGGTGAGGGACCATCACAGCCCACAGTGATGCTGCTACCAGGGCTCCCTGGTCCTCACTCAGCACGGGGCTGCGAGTTTGCAGTGGCGCATCAGGAGTTAAACCAAAATATTCTCCGTGTTGTGCTTTTAACTACCTAGGTCTTGAAGGACTTGGCAAAAGGGGCTGGTGTCTTTTCTCCCTAATTAGAGAAGGGAGAACTGAGGTGGGCAGCCGAGATGGCCCTTTAGCTGCCGCCTGTGTCCTGTTACTCCAGCGTGCCTTTTCTCCAGAGGTCCCTGCAGCCTGGGAGCCCACTCTCCTGCACTGAGGCCCCCTTTAAGACTTTTGTGTAATGACCGGATGGAACTATTTGAGGTCTTTAAAAAATGGTATCTTAGATGACTAATTATCATGAGGTGAGTAATAGCTAATGCTTCTGGGCAGAGCTGTACCTATAATACCCAGTCGTCACTATATTTGCTAAAAATGAGGGGGGAAAAAAAGATAAATTTTGCCTGAGCTGGAACTTTTTCCAGGTCAAGTCTCTTCTTATTTCACTGTTAATCTTGAAGTATTACATAAAGTTTGGGGCTGCGAAACTTCTGCAAGATTGGATCTGAGATAATTAAACCAAAACCCTTTCTCTCCAGAGATTCCGTGTCGATCTGGGCAGCACAGAGCCATCTCATGGGACCCTCCCAAGGAGACATCTCACCACGTTGGCTGCCGTGTGCGCGGTGCGGTGGTGCCTTGCTGTCCCTCCCTGGGTGAAGATGCAAAGGGCTCCCCTAAATCCCTGCAAAGCCCCAGTACGTTCCGCTTAAACAGAAGGTGGAAAGCACAAAGCACGTGATTTTGCACTGACATCAGCCCTCTACAATGAAATTAAAAGGTGAGTGCTGGGGGGTGTCTGGAACATCGAGGATGAATTGCCCAGCAGCTGTGGGGGTAGACACTTTTTTTTGCCAAGTTGTATCGTATCTGCCATGCTCCTGGCCTCAATTGCTCACCCCACAGTCTCCCCCCAAAACGGACATTTCATTAGCTTTTTCTGCCTCTTTGGGCCATGTTTTTGTGTCTTGTTTTCCTTTTCTTCCTCCAGGAAGCTTCCTCCTTTTTTTTTTTTTTTTTTTTTTTTTTAATGGCAAAAATCAGGTTGTCCGAATTCACGCCAACAGAGGTGAATTTGATTCACTTATTTATTTTACTTTCTTTCTGGGCTGACTTTTTGTTTGGTTCCTTTGCTTTCCATTTAACCCTTTGCTAACTTAAGCAGTGGTAATCAAAGCTTGACACCTACATGTCCCTAGTTGTATATTGGCATCTGGTTGTAGGAGCAATATATTTGTTGTAATAGCTAGGAGAAGAGAGATGTGTGACATTTGGGGGGTGCGTGCATGATGAAAATTAGGCAACCAATTTCAATTCCCTATTGAAAATCGCGACGTGCGTTATCTGCTCTCTCATCGTGCCTGTGCAGAGCTATCAACAGCTGTGATATCACAGCTGTCAGCTCACACAACCTTGCGACTTATGATTAACAGGATTTCCTCTTCAGTTATTAAAGTAATAACAAGAGCTACTCTGTGGAAAGCCACAGAATCTGCAGCAATTGAATGTACTGTTTCCCTGAGATACATCCCAGCTTATTTTGTGGCAAATGGCATTAAGCACCGCACTTTTAATACCTGCAGTCAGCTGGAGCTTTACGGGCTGCATCTCACCAAAGGGGAGCTGAGTGATTTCCCTTGATTTCATTGCAGACTTACACTGAGACTTTGGCTCCAGTTTATAGCTATTCAGTGTTTTGTCTCTGGTGGGACCTGGAGTCCTCCAGGGCTCTGAGGTGGACGTGCTGGGACTTTCCTGTAAACTGAATACACTAAGGACATCAAAGGGGCTTTGAATTATTAAACTGGCCTAGCATTGGTTGTCTAGAACATACAGTAAATGAGACAACTTTTGAAAAGGATAAAATTAGATCTGATGAATAAATAAAAGGGTTCAGAAGCCAACTTCTCCCCAACTTTATATATCCTCAGCAGGACAGCCTTTGCCCTTGTGTTAGCCTTTGCCTACCACCTTCCTGGGGGCTCCAGCAAGCTCCATGCAGATCCCTCTGGGTGCCTGATGCACCATCCTTCCCACCGTGCTCCATGAGAAGGTCTGGTGCCAGCTCCCCACCACTTCCAGGGCTTCCCTGATCCTGCATGCCCCATCCCAGCCCTTCACCTGGTCCTGCCATGCTGCCTGCAGCTCCCTGGCTTGGCTGTGGCACCTCCTGGACCACTGCCACCTGGAACTGGCTGGGCTCTGGCAGGCAGTGCCCACCTTCTCCCGAGGCATCACCCGGGGTAAGGCAGATGTCACAGATCTTCTTTTTAAGAGGGCGATGGATCCCAATGTAAGCAATGGGATTATTCCTGAAAGCCCTAAATTTGGCACTTAGTGTTTAACTAGTCAGTAAATCGTATTTCCTTGCATGCAGTGAATTCGCTCGTGGCAGTAGGTGTTACCAAGAGCACTTTTACCTTCTAACTTTATGGCGAATATCAACCAGTATAGAATAACAACTGAGAAAGTCAACCAATTCTTTTGAGGCCATTCTTTGGTGTAAACTCCAAACCAACCCATTGTTTTTTAGCCAGGAACTTGATAACATGATGGAGGTCTGTGTCACAGCTATGTGTTAGAGTCCCCAAACGTGGTGGTTCCTCTTCTTATCCCAGTGGGCTTGTCTGATCATCAGCAATTCCTTTTTCTTCTCTTTGCTATCTGGAAAATGAAATTACTGCTCTGCCTTGTCTAGCAAGATGCCAGGTGAGCTGGGCCAGAATCTGCCGGAGCCAGCTGGACCTACTGTAAATGATAAAGCAAAACTTAAACTTGACATTTTGTGGTCCAGCTCCTGTCTAGCTGTCTGTCTGTCCATCAGTGTGCCTGTGTGTATTTGTCTGTCTGTCTATCTATCTTGTCCCATAGCCAACAACTGCACATGTATATAAGAAATTACATTTCGGTCCTGATTCACGGTATTATTTAGTGCCTCATAAATCCCTCTGCAATTCTGGACATTTCATCTTTTTTGCTGGTATTTTTGGTGTAAAGCTGACAAATAAGCAGTGAAATCTTTCATTCACTGGCTGCTGTAATCAACTAGCTATAAGAAGAGGTGGCGAAGTTATTTATATTTTTCAGAGAGAATAATTCTTTTCTCTCCTTCCACATGGCAAAAAAAATGCTCTGGTAATGTAGGAGGTTAGAATTTCCTTCGAAAGTGCCTCTAGTTGACTTATGAGACAAATGAATGCAGTTCACTGACATTAAAAGAATGTTTTATAACCCTTCTATACAATGAAAATGATGTGTATTCTGTAAGTATTCTGCAGTAAAAATTGCATCCATTAAAATTTGTGAAAGAAATAACTAAGGAAAACAATGTTGCAAGCTATTTCTTGCCTGACCTGGGGCTTTGCAGTTCATCAGCCAGCCAGCTTAGTGGTCCTCTCCTGCTTTCTAGTTCCAGCTTATTTTGGGCCAACACATCTCAGTGAACGGCTGTGCACTGCGGCTTCCGAGATTAACACTGAATGGGGTATTTCCATCGAAGCTGTACTTATTTAAGCACCAAGGTCAGAATTCTTCAATAACTGAGGAGACACTTCAGGGACCTCAAGGTCCCCGTGTTAATGTCAGGCTGGCAGATCCTCTTGGAAATCAAGGAACTCATATCCACACACTGTTCAGGAAACCTTTCTCCATCTTTATAAGGGAGAATTGCCTGCTGATTTGACTCCTTGCATGTTAGATGTTCTGTGGACCTCATATACACACTTTTTTTTTTTTAAGAACTGCTTTTCCGTTAAGAATGAAGTGAACATTTCCCACAAATGTTTTGTCTTTCGTCCCTTTTCCCTTACCTTGAGAAAAGCTCATCTTCATGTGCTTGTTTACTCACAAGATGAAAAAGTACCTTTTCTTCCTAGTCATCGTGTACGAATCTACAATAAAAATGAGGCATATAAGCCATCAGAGACATAGCTACAGGCAAGAAGCAAAGTGGGCTTAGTGACCTTGATGTGCATGCCGTAGTTGTTATGGCAACAGGCAAGTGAAATCACTGTTGCTAAGGCTCAGAGAAATAAAGCAATCTCAGTCACTTAGTGGTCATTATTCTGTAGTAACTTAATTTTGAGTTTGCTGCAAGCTAAACTGCAAAATGAGTCAGCAAACGACCTGAAATATTTAGTAGAAATATGAATGAGAGGGGTTTTCTTTTCTGTCCCCTTCCCCTGAACCCCTCCAGTGGTGTTGTCAGGAGCAGCCACAGAGGTTTTTGAGCACCGGGTGAATGGGGGAGGTAATTCCCAGCGGTTATTAGGAGCCACGTTGCGACACGCAGCGCAGCCTTGAGGCAGGAGTGGTGGATGGTGCTCACCCCCTGGAAGAGTGAGAGGGAGCGTGGCCTGGGGTCACCTCCCTTTCTTGTCCAAGAATGGTGATTTGCAGCTTGTATTTATGAACAACAAATTATAATACCATTCCCAACAATACTAGGAAGTTTAGGGCTTTTCCTTCTCTCCTCGTATTGACTTATGGTGGAAAAATAAAGAGATGCCATGCTTTTATTCTTGCTTGACCAGAGCTAAGATTTGGCTAATCCTCTCAGATGTTTGGGGACAGGGCAGAAGTGCAGTTAGACTGTGTGAAAAGTAATTTATTTTACTGGTCATTTTTAACAGTTAAAAATAAAGACCCCTTTAAGAAAGTCTATCAGGCTAAACGTTGGAAACCAGTTTTTGGGATGAATATCGTAAGCCTTGAACAGGTTTAGGGGTTTTAGCAGAATAGAAAACTGTAAAACTTCAAGAATGAAACAAGTGTACAAATATTGATGCCAATTTTCATTGAAAATGGCAAAAAATAGCCATGAAAAATCTTAATCCCAGTAACATTCATGGAAATTGAGTGCACAGTGGGAAACCGTAGTCAAATTGCATTTTGCTGTGAAAGTGAATATCACCATATGTTTGGAACATTGCTGTTCCTGAATTCTTTCACAGACCAGAGCCAAACAGAAGATAGTCCTTCCCTAAAAAAATACACAAACCCCCCATTATAGACACACCACCAAATCCTGCAGAAATATCATTGCGGGCTCTAGTGTCCCATTCCACGGTTGTGAATTAGTGAAGATGTTTTCCAAAGGCTAATTGCAAACCCCCTTTCGATTCCCAGTTAATTTCCAGCAAGGCCAGATGTGAATTTGCAGTTCAGGCCTCTATATTGTTCCAGAAAAAAGCAGTGGCATTAGCAGCTGAAAGCAGTCATTATGTGTTTGTTCCTGCAGCAGACTGATTGCTCATCAAGCGGAGCAGAATCCCGTACAGGCTGAGCTGGATCGCAGTGCTATACATATGTATTCCTTCTTGAAAATGGACACAATCAGGCCATTCATGTATCCTGCCAAGATGCCTCTTGGTTTCAGATGCCCTGGGTGATTGCAGGGAAGATTTGCTTCTGCGTCTGTATATGCTGGCATTTATCAGGATGGTCTCCATCGAAATCAGCAGTATTTTACTGAAATGTAGATGAAATTGGAATCAATCCTGAGGATGAAATCTGGTCCTATGGAGGACATTAGGATTGGTGCCCCTGAATTCATGCGGCTTTGAAAATGTGCCTGGCACATCTCTCTGATGCCGGGCTGCAGGGATGGAGATGAGTGCTAGGACTTGCTGTTGCCCTTAGGCATTGCTGCTGGCTCAGTGGTACAGCACCGAGCAGAGGACTTTGGCTGCTTAGCTGAGTTTCGTTAAAGTTGTTCTGCCGTAGAAGAGATGCTGTTGCAGAGTTGCTTTTCTGGGGTAGCTCTGTTACAGCTGCACGTTTGGCATGAACCCACTTCTGCCTCAGCCCTGAGTGAACTGGCCGGGGTGGAAGGAGGTGCTGCTTTCCTCTCGCCGGCCAAGGAGGATGCTCTGGGGCTGATCCACCTCCTGACCCTGTGAGCCACGCGCTAGCATCCCCCAGCTGGGGACCCAGGGGGCTGGGGAACCGTGTGGCCATGCAGCTCAAATCTGTGGAGGGTGCTTATGGAGTCAAGAGGATATTTGAGAGATGCCAGAGTCACTATTTGAGAAGCTACTGTTATATAGATAAATACGGGCACCAGTAGTACCATTTCTTTCTACATTTTAAATCTTATTTGATGATGCCATAGTCTGCAGAGCCTTCCTCTGGTGTGCTAAAGACTTTGCTAGAATCCAATGTAGGGACTTCAATCCCTCTCTGACTGCTCTGTATCGTGCTGCTTTTGGAGTAATCCACTTAGTGACAGAAATTGCTAAGGCTCCTCTTATATCCAGTACTCTTTCATCTGCTTCTTTAAAACTCAGACCAGCTGATTGTTGGCAGGCCCTCCAGCAACTATGTGTAATTAAAGTATTCATTAAAAAAAAATTGATCATTAAATTAAATGGTTATTGAGAATGTTATTGCTGAACAGCCAAGCAGATGATTAAGCAAAGCTTTGCATGAATATCCAGAATAGCAAAAACAATGGTGGAAATTGCCATTCTCCTTGACACCAACCGCAGTGTATGCCCATTCACGCTGGAGTTTTCAGCTGTGTCATCAGAGGAGGAAGAGCTGCAAGAGATCTGCCCCGTCAGTGTGTTGCTAAGTGGTAAACAAGTTCACAGGGTGATGCCTTGGTGTGATATATGCACAGGTTTTCATTGTCTGTAGAATTACGCATGGGAATATGAGAGATTGAATGGCACATGAAGGTGTCAGTTGGGAAAGAAAAACAGGGTTGGTTTGTTTGTTTGTTTTTGAGGGAATGGAAATGTATTTCTGAATTTCAAGAGCCGAACTCCTGACTTGCTGAATTTTCTGTTTTATTCCTTTTATCTTTGAAAAACCCGTTCCCTTTTACTTCCTTATGCATCCTTCAGCACGACATCCGCAGCCAACGTGTCTGTCTGTAGAATGGATTTTGTTTTCCTGATCAATGGTATCAGACCTACTGCATTTGCAGTTTTATGGCATTCTCTGATTTAGTGGGGTTTTTTTAATAATGTATTGTGCTTGAGACCTACCTCTGCGACTGAAATGTCACTTGGAGTCAATGTGGCCCCTTCTTGGGAGAGCAGGAGCAAGAAAGGTCAAATTTCTAAAAAGAAAGAGGGAAAGAAACAAAGAACCGCTGATGTCCAACTGCTGGGGAGAAGTTGGAGGTGGCTGTGAGTACCTGCTTGAGCATCCACGGCCTCCCATCACCTTTCTTACCGCATTGCCTTTGTTGCAGTTAAAAGACACCAGAAATTTTTACCTTACTGTTCCAAACGTTGTAATGAACAGAGGGTACAATTATTTTTGTGCATGCTTATAATAAGAGACAGTTATTGCTTGAAAAACCTTCCTCTAAATATAAAAGGAAAAAAAATCCAAAAGGTAGCAAAAAAGACCTATCTTCTCACTGCTGGATAATGTGGTTGTAACATCATCGCTGATCCAAGCTATGAAGGGAATCCTATGGAAGTGGTGGGAGTTTATCCACCGTCTTCTGGATCTGTTTGGCTTTTGCAAGGTGCCTGGGCTTGTTCCTTGAAAAATTCAGTCAGATTGCAATAACTCAGTTCACTTGAATATATTTGGGAAGCAGCTACTAAAGCTTCTGTGCTATAGACAACATGAGAGGCTGGTTGGAGAAACAGTTTGTGTTGTTAGTTGTGTTCTGCCTGTTTGTGCCCATTTAATCACCATCCTTCTTTAGTACCTCATGGCTTTTGTTGTAGGTATTGGTTTTGCTGTGCAAGGTGCTAAAAAAGGATGGCAGAGACAAATGGAGATTTAATTTTTAAAACTGGGATTGGTCTCAAAGTAGAGGAAGAATGCATATAGATCAAGCTGGTAACATTTTCTGATAATCAATAACTGCCAACACTGTGCTCTGCAATCTCAATTAATAGTGTCCTGTAAAAGGCTCTTGGAGAAAGCTTGTGGCATCTGGGAGTAGTTCAACTGTCTTGTCTGTGCCATTTGCCAGAAAGACTCTGGGTTATTTTACTTGTTTGCCAGGGTTTTGGATTACAGGCATTGAGAGATATGAAAATGGCATAAAAGAGTTCTCTTAATTATTTGGTGCCTTTGATTAGAGAAAAATGATGCTTTTATTGGTCCCTACTTCCCAAAAGCAGCATTTGGGGAAAAAAAATGTTCGATTTATTGATTTAATAATAAGCATGCTCTAGCCCCTGGCCTTCGCCTCTGCCTGAAAGCATCTCTGATTAGGGAGGGAGCCGTAGTCCATCCCTCTGCATCATTCAGTCTAAGGCTGGAAATAGCCACAGAGGACGTCAGTTCATACCAACCATCATATGGCCTGGAGGTGAACTTGTCTCTCTCTGTTTGTAAATAGGTATAGATTTTACAAAAGGGATTAAAGAAAGAGATGTATTCCTTTATATGCAAATAAAATAATAAAAGGAGGTAATAGAGGATGGAGGACACGGAGGTCCTGGGTTTCTGAGGACCAGTAGAATTTGCACTGTGAAAAATTTCCTGAGAAGTGCTTTTAATGGGAAGGTTTAAGCAAAGAGGGAAGGGGGAATTGCCTCCTGCTCCCTTGGGTAGGATGAGGGTAAGACAGCAAACCCTCTCTCTGTCCTCACAAAACATATGGGCAGGACGTATCCGAAAATGTCATGTGGGAGGAAGGGATGATTTGCTTCTCTCCACTGAAGCTGCGGTGCGTTGGCCACAAGACCTCGATTGTGCCTTACACCACGCGAGGGCTCTGGGGGCTTCAAGAGGCTCAGACCACTTGAACATCACGGTTTTGATGTTAACCTAAATGACCTAAAAATTGCCTCCCTGCTCCTATACCCTCCCCTCAGCAGAGCACTTGTTAGCCTCAGACCCCGGCTGCTTTGGAGAACTGTCCAGAGAAAAATGTTTGCAGCGTTGGCGATCATGTTAGCAGTGAGTAATCAATCAACTCCACGTGTGTAAACACGGATAGAGAGGGATTGATTACTCACAGCTCTGCTAACGACTGCAGTACCAACAGGCCCCAGGACTTAAAATGGACTAAAAATACATTTGGATCCGATCACCTTTCATCCCACTCAAAAAGTTAAAAATAAATGACTTTTTTGGTACTGGGATGTTTATAAAAACAACCTTCTTCAATGCAATCCATAAGCTCTCTCTGGTGAATAACTTGCTGAGAGCGAAGGGGAGCTCCTGATGCTGCTCTCCTGTACCTCTGCTGCATTCTTCTGCGTCTGCACCAAACCTGGCCTGGAGTAGTGCTACGAAGAGGGGAAAGAGCATTTTTAGGTTTGTGTAACTGGAGTCGGGTTTGACCAGGGAAGGAAACGCTAATGACACTGCGAACCCACGGTCTGCGTGCCCTGGGAGTTTGTGTGGAGGGATTATCCCAGGGGTTTTTGTAACTGGAGTCGGGTTTGACCAGGGAAGGATAACGCTAATGACACTGCGAACCCACGGTCTGCATGCCCTGGGAGTTTGTGTGGAGGGATTATCCCAGCTGTGCCAGGCTTATGCACAGTGTGATTATGCTGGAAGGACTTGGCAAAATTCAAGGGAAGTGTGCAGGGGGAAGGAATATCTCTGGAAGATTTTGCTTGAAGGTCTGGAAATGCAATCTGCCCATTTTCTTTCTTGCCTGGCCATCCTGTGGGATGGTGATGTACTGAGCTGCAAGAGAAGGGAATATGCTCGGTTCCTTTCAGTGAGGAGAAAGACTGATGTTTTCAAGGCAAAAAAATGCATTAATGTTGTAACCAAGACAGACAGCCGATTTGCTGGCAACTTTTAGAACAGTTTTAACGTAGTTGTCTGCTCTGTGTGGCAATAGCAACATGAAGATAAAGCAGCTTTATAGGGCTGCATGTATCTTCCCAAACAAGAAGATTACTTGCTTTTTAAATATTTTCCAATAGCTAAAATGACATGAGTGGATTGGAGACAAACTTCAAGTAAATCTCCCACCTTCCATTAAGTTTTATTCTGAATCGAGTGCCTGCTCAAAGCAGATATATCCCCACTGCACAGTAGTCTGGATAGCGTCTCTAATCGCTTCCTCCTCTAAATGCAAAATATTTCCCTCTCTAGCTTGGGTACCGTCCTGCAGGATGGTTGCTCACCAAAGGAAATCCCACCCTCAGAGGGGCTCATATTGTAAATACCAGTGGAGCTGGAGCACCTCGGGTCTGAGAGCAGCAAGATACCCCTGTGTGTAACTGGGGCTCTGCAGACTCCCTCTCCCTATTGCTCTTTCTGTCCCCACAAACTCCTGGTTCATTTTCCCCCGTGGCTGTTTTGACTTGGATCTGGTTGTTAGCCAGCATTATTTTTCAGAATGAGCCCTTGCATTCGCTTTTGCAGTGTGAATGTGTTGCTTGTTGGTTCCAGCTAAGCTGATATATCTTTTGCTAAGTTTATGTCCAAATACTCTTCAGTGTTGCTTCAATTAACATGGTGTGTTAGTGCTGACATCCCAGTGACTCAGCGCAGTCAGAGTTTAACTGATTTAATTTAAATGTCTTACAGCAAAGGAATTATCCAGGGTAAATCCGAACCCTGTGTCACTTTGACCAATACTTTATTGGTTTTGAATGCAAAATTAACTTATCAAAGAGCTTGCCAGCATCCAGGCATTTTAACATCTTTAGATCCTTTAATATATTTGAAACATTTCATTACTGAAACAAACGTATGAAGAGTATCACAGCTCCTGTATCAAAATGGGCTTCAATTCTACATGCTCGGGGAGTGGTTTCTGCCCTTCTTATCAACACTGGGTAATGACTCATTCCTCCGAGATTACAATGCTACTCAGCCAGAGAAAAGGAGCAAAAAACAGATCCAGAGGGCAACGTGAAAATAATAGCCTCTTCTGTATCTTGAAGTAAGCCAGAGGTTTAGAAAACCATTTTTGTTATGTTGTAAATGTTTTATGGCTCTGGACTTTTCCATGCAAAAGCTTTCACTGTGTTAACACTGGGGTTTTAATGTAAATCATCCTCAGAGCAGACTGTAAATATACACAGGGATGGAGTAAGAGGATTCACTGGAGCAAAGTACAGTTAAGCACCAAATATGTGAAAAATGCAATTGAGGTGACCAGCAAAATGCTGGAGCAAGGACTTGGCACATAGAGCTGGGAGGCACGGGGACCACTGGTGTCCTCCTCCAGCACTGCTTAAGGAGGCGGTTGGCTTTGTGCTGTGTTACATGACTTTGGTACCTCAGTTTCGTGGGCTCCGAGGCAGCGGTTGTGCGTGTCTGAGAGATGGCAGCGGACTGGCTTTGTCTTAAAACACTTCTCAAACCACGTTGTTTTGGGTAAGAGCTCACTGTGGAAGCAGAACTCGGGGGCTTCTGCACCCGAGAGTCAATCTGCTTTTCCCTAGGGCATCAGCTGTTCCGGTGGGAGATGCTTCCTCTCCCTGTGCGACTTGTGTCTCTCTTTTTAAGAAAAGCATGTTTCTGCTGGGTGTTAACTTGCAAGAGCTCGCTGTCCTGTTGTGTAGCTGGGACAAGGCACTGGGGTTTTCCTGTGAGATAAACCAGTGAATATCAAGGCAGCGTATGTAATGGAGGAGACATAGAAGTTGATCGTGCTAACTGTCTTTAAAAACTGCTAGTACCTTGTCTAAGCCAGCATTGCACAGGGAGGGAAGAGTTACATCACTGTGCTGGGAAAAAGAAAACCTAGTGCAGATAATATTGGAGTTACCTTCTTTGTCACGTTTCACAGCACACTCTTAACAGCACCTCCAATGTTCATACATACATCTTCGAAATGAGCTTTTCTCCTTGGCTGCTTTTCCCCAGGGCACGGGGGAGTGTAACACCCCATCAGGAAAGAGCGTGAATGGTAATGGGGATGGTGGTGGTTTGGGATGGTGGTGGTTTGTGACTCTGGTGCAGTCTTGGAAGAAGAAAAGAGCAGCTATGCCTTAATCCAGGAATCTCCCTAGATTTGGGGGAACAAGAGACTCCCAAGACTGCACGTGAGCTCTTATCACCTGAAACAGTTTGCCCTATGACAGCATTAAAAAGAAAGGTGGGCACTGCTCTCAACAGTCAATTTATCCCTTAATGATGGAGTGTATTGCCTGTGAAGTCCAAAAATCTGACAATTACAGTCATTCTTTAATTGTAACTTGAATTGTATACTTGAAAGGTTAGTCTGGTGTTTTATGGCTGGCTACTTTATCTTTTAATTAAATGCCCATCAAACCCCTTTGATCTGAGGAACAAGGGCTCATCAGATGCAGAGTCACCACTCTGCCCAGGTAATTCTCCGTAATCCAGATTGTCTCATCCTGCGGCGTGGAGGCAATTTGAATTGAGGCTGCAGGTTGCTGTTGGGCTCCTGTCTCTGCTGAACTTGGTGATTTACATTCTGAGAGGATCTTGCAGGAGATAATGGGATTTGTGAGGAAAGTTGATTTTACCTTGTTATCCGGTGAGGGAATAACATCATCCTCTGAACAAGAGGCAACGCAGGATAGTAATTACTCAGCCAGGTGGAAGATAGCAGGGAATGGAGGAGGCACAGCTGCTTAGCCTGACCAAGCCCTGGATTGTTCCCTATTATAGAAATGTCACCCCAGAGTTTCTTTAAGTAATTCCCTGAGGCTAGGAAATGAGAGAACATAAACTCCCAGTCCTAGGTTGCAAAAATCTTGAGCACAATCACAGGAAATCATGAAAAGCTTTGACTTAATGACATAAAATTCAGATAGCTTTGGGTTTCTTTTGGTTGTATTTTCTGAAAATTTTTGACTCCTAGATCCAAACTTAAACCTTCTTTTGGCACCCTAAGGAGCAGGAATTTAATTTTTTCTTGAAGTTAAGGGTTTTTCTTGTAATCACCTGAACTGAAAAGCTCAAGAACCCCAAATAACACAACGTTCATAGCAAAATATTTGCAAGAACCTATAACCCCGAGGCATCCTGTATTTGTTGAGTGGTACCCTTGCTGTTCCGGACACTGTGGCCCACTGCAGCAGCCCCTGGTTTGGGTGCCCTGGGCCCTGTGTTAATGCACCTCACGAAGTCTTTGCTTTGTGCTTCCCTCCCCTCTGATTCAGTGCTGTTTAATTGGCACGCGTGTGTGCCTGTTGCATGCGTCTGAGTGGGATGTTGCTGGGCAGCCCATGTACCCTGGAGGAGCCCCTGTGGGCCAAGAAAAAAGGCAGAAAGGAGGAGGTGGAATAACAAGAGTACATGGAGTAGGAAGAGAGAAGAAAGAGAGGACCAGCCACCACTCAGCAGGGTCCTGGGCAGTGGGCAGCAGGGCTGAGGAGCTCCCAGCAGCCATGGCTCTGCCCAGTCTATCCCCTCCTTCCTCCTCCTCCTGGCCAGATGTTTCCAACCCCAGCACTATGCTGGTTACCCCCACCTTACCTCCTGCACTTTCAGGCATATCCTCAACTGTGCTTCTAGCAGTTCCCAGGAGATGTTCTCCCTCTGTCCTCACCCTTCATATCTTCCCAGCTTGAGAATGGCTTCATAAAAATGTATGTGAGAGAGCAGAGCCCAAAACAAGCTTCAGCAGTGATTATTTATACACATAAATACATGAGTCTCTGTGCCAAGCTGTTCTAAAGAAACACATTTATTTTTAAAAAGGAGCTGTCTTATTTACTAATTCCTCAGGATAACTTCTTTCTCCATCAGAGCTCTGCACCCCTGCCCAGGGGGGCCAGCTCTCTCCTGGAGGGGTCCCTCCAAGGGCCCTTCAACAGGAGCACTTGAGTAACTATGCAACTTCGGTGCATGCCATTTAATGAACATCATGGGTTAGTTTGTAGTCATGCTTCACACCTCCTCTGAGTGCTGACCCAGAAGGTATATGTAGAGCTACAGAAGAAGGATGGTTTGATAAATGGCTGATCTGTTTATAAGGTTGTTTATAAACCCCATCAACTCTAACTGTACAGCTTGTGTTGGTGAGAATGACCACGGTTGACTTCTACTGCAGCTTTATACGCTATTTTTGTGCTCTTTGTAATGTTCCCTTTGTATTAAGCCTGATGTGTTGGTTTTAATCAGGTTGAGTGTCTTGACCACAGAGTAAATTAACAATCATCAGCTCTGTTCATCCTGAAACCACCGAGGTTCCCTGCAGGTCTTCTGCTCTCATTTGTGTGCAGTGGCCACTGGATCGTCCTCAGCTTCTCACAAGGTAAAATCACATTTTTCTTGTCCTCAGGAGCTTCCTGGGTTTCTCCTCTCAGTCGACAGGGCAGGACGACAGTTATCACATAAAGGACTGATGGGCATTATTCACATATGCATTTGCAAAGCGTACCATACATCACAATAAGGATACCTTAAATGATAGCTGAAACACTTCATTACATTGGTTAATCGTACAGTTAAATCATTCACATGGGATACTATCACCAGAGGCTGTCAAAGGTTAGCTATTTCCTTTTAGCTTGAAAACCAGAGTATGAGTTCACTCATGTCTTAAAAGGACAGAAGGTGCTAAACCATCATTTTTCTATAGTTTAGAGGTATTTCAGACTCAACTCACTCCAAAGATAATTGTTCTTACTTCTCCATTAACAGGAACTTTATGGCCTTTTGTGCATGAAAGCAAACCACAGAGTAATTCTCATCTGAGATCTTAACTGGCTTCTACCATACAAAATGTTCTCCTGTGCATTTTGTAGAAACTAACAAATTTTTTGATTAGCTGTCAAAAAGCCTCATTGGTTTCTGTCTGTAGACTTCAATTAGATACTAGTGGTAAAGATAAACATTTTGATTTAGTCACCACTTCTAGCAAAAAACATACTAATACTCCTCCCAAGGGGAAGTGAGAATAAAAGCAAAACTTCTCCTAAAGTCTTAAAACTTGTAGCTAGTCCAGAAAAACAACTTAATTGATGTTCTCCCTGACCTTTCCCATCTTTGACTTCAGAGCAGGGAGACTGAGCCTTGAAGAGCTTTATGGCAGCGGGGTGTAAGTGTCCTTTGGGCTGTAGCTTTTCATTGTGAACTCAAATATTAAAAACTGCTTGTGATTGCTTCTAGTATTACATGTTAGAGTGACATCTATAATCCCTTAACTTTGTCCCTTAAATATAAACTTTAAAGGTATTCTCTACCAAACTCCACGTACAGATTTTGACCTGTCAATTAGCATCCTCAATGCAGCCACACGAAAAGTGTCCAGCATAAACAAAATAGATTCTATTGATTTCTAAGGGAAAGCTCACTTGAGGGGTGGCTCACAAGGTCCTAAAAAGCATGATTTCAGAACTAAACATTTCTATGGTCAGGGCTCTTTTTCAGTGAGACACTGTATGGTGTTACTGTGATTTGAGCTAAACTGTACCAAGACAAGTGGGTTTAACCACCACCTTCCATAGGAGAACTGTCAGAGGCAGAGCCCACCTGCTCCTGCCCCCTCAACAGGCAAAATTAGTCTTGTTTGGAATTTTGAAAGCCCAGAGCTTGGATGGATGCTCTTTTGCAAAAGTGGTTTATCAGTGGATTTACAGTCAGAGGAAGAGGCACTGAACCTGGAAGCGGTGTGTGTTGAGGGGAGCTTAGAAAGGGCTTTGGAGCCATGAGGAGGGGGTAATTTTCAGTGTCTTGACCCTTGTTTTTTTTTTTTTTACTAAAAAAAGGTGGACTTCATGTGGTTGTCACTGCAGAGGAGCTACCTGACTCATCAACTTCCCCTTAAGTGAAATAACTTCCAAGCGTCTGAATTGTGCCTAATTACTCAGGTCAGAAGTACAAGCAGTATCGGTGGCTTCTGTTTCAGTATCTGCCCATCAAGCTGCCTGCTCGATCACCAAGGCCTCTGATCCTGTGGAAAGATATTAAAACCCAAGGAAGACAGCAAATGTCATCACATATTTTTCCTCACAGGTGGGTTAATAGCAGACCCGACTGCTGATGCAGACAAGGGAAGGCTCTGTACGGCAAATGCACCTGCAAACGCATGCACTGGAGCCAAGGAGACCTCAGGACAGGCTCGGGGAGAAAAGACCCATCTCCTGCAGGGTCCTCTGTGGGTCACTTCCCTCATCTCTTGACTGAACTGATTTGAGTATTTGGAGCTGGTAACCACACTTGGCTTTACAGATTATGCTTTATAAAAGGATTGCTTTTTGGCGTGACTGTTACAACTATAATTCACCCTATAGGTTTTCTCAAATTCTTCCTTTCATAAATGCTACGTCCACTAGCACAATTAAATGGTGTCCAGGGTAGGAGAAACAAAGCCCCTTTGAGGACACCTGCCTTTATCCACAGGTGGTGGAAGGAGCCTTTTGATAACTGGTTTAGACCTTCATGCCTGACTTTGAGATGACCAAAGGAAGGCGAGATGAGTTTCAACCAACCAATAAAAATGTTGTACTGCTGCCAGTCTGGCCCCCATCCTCATTTCTGGCATAGCTACTGCTGTCAAGTTCTTTATGTCAGTAACCTGTCCCCAGGAAGAGGCACATCAATTCTTTAGTGCATGATCAACAGAGCCCTCTCTAAGGGAATGCTTACCCAGGACAGAGGTTTCTTTGCAGACTTTACTAGTCAAGGGTGGCTTGTCTTCTTAAAAGGTTGGCTTATCATTGCACACCATGAACGCTTTATTTTATTAAGTAAAATCTGTCAGTTGTAGATACTACTGATTTATAAACGAGTTGACCTCAGAGGAGGAGGGTTTTAAATTTCTTTTTGGAAGCATCTTGATAAATGTCACATAATTCAAAAGGTCATAAATCCTCAAACTCAGACCCTCCCTGAAAAGCCTGAGTGGAAAGGGAAGCTCCCATCCTCAGTTCCTCAGGAGCCTGCTGGATTGAGCTTCGCTATGAAAAACAACATAATAACATAACACCATTTGTATTTAAAAGATGCATTTTGGAACGAAGCCCAGGAAACCCCCAAGCTCCCCTAGTCAAATGCTTGTCCACTTTTTCACAGATTCTGTGCTCTGTGAAAATGCTTGCATTTCTGTTGTTGTTTATCTTAACGCCTTCTTTTCCTAATTAGGTCTGCATGGTACAGCTTTCAGTCTGTCACGTTGTGAGATACAACTGAGATGGTGCGTTACTGCAAAGGCGGTGGCTGCAGCAGTCTGAGGCGGGTGATGGAATCGCTTTGGAGGCTCTGCTTTGATTAGCAGCAGGGTTTAATAGCAATTAGCTGACATAGCACCGACTGCAATTTGGCCTGGTCTAAGTAGAACAGCCAGCATCGAGTCAGCTAACTCGACTCTTCACACATGACCACGTCCTTAATGAAGACTGGCCCTTTGGTGGACATCTGTCATGAAATTCTCCATCCTTCTCTCCTGCTTTCTCTTACATGCTGTGTTGGATAAAATAATTATAAATGGAACATGAGTATGGATATTCACTTATTGGTCTGGCTTTTCTAAGGCTCAGGGCACTTGGGCTGGGCTGTGCTTAGTGAAAAGCTGAACTCATTAGTCTGAGTGGAAATGGGAAGGATGGGTCAAGTTTTCGACAGGACTTCCCAACCCTCAGCCTCCCCAAGGTGATGACGGGGTCACTTCTCCTCCCCTATTATTCCCAGGGGAGCATGTTCTGTCAAATATGCAATTGCCTAAAAATGCAGGGGTCCCTGTTGGCCTGGGGGCGCAATACCTCTCTTGCATTGCTCTCACAGCCTGAGTAGCGAGCATGCAGCCCTACAAATTGTCGCGGCTCTTTGTTCGCCTTGTTCCTCATCATCACAGAAAGTGACTCTTCACTGATAGACCTTAGGTGAGGTTCTTATCATTGAAACTTGTTGCTGTAAGGTGTTGATGATGTCTCCCTGTGATTTTTAGAAAACAACTTTGCTGGCTTTCCACCTCCTCTCCCCCCTGCCTTGTTTTCTTTTGTTTCTGCATTTTATGTAGGCTTTGTGCTCCTAAAGTCAACAGTTTACCGGTTCAGGTTTGTAAAGGTACTTAGACATTGAAAAAATTCATTAGAATTAGGTGCCTTTTGGAAATATTTCTACACTTCTGTCTTTTTCTTTAAGCTTTTAACTGCTGTTAAACATTTGGCCCTTAAATTGTGTTTTTGAAACCAGATTGAGCTCAGATGTAGCCTTTCTATTATCTAAAGCCTGTGCCCCACATTTTGGCAAATCAGTCATTGCTATTCCTGCTTCGGAGCTGTGGAACAGGCTGTCAACTGATATTAATCAATCTTTGTCATTGCCCGTTTCCAAAAGTCATTAGCATGCTCAGCCTCACATTATATTCTCCAGCAGAAAAATAACACATTGTCAACTGTACTTTGTTATGCGTTGCTACACAAGTGACCTTATTGATTGCACGTATGTAATAGAGGTCTATATTTACCGAGAACCTTTAAGTTTTTGTGTTTGCCTTTATCGTGTCTCCACTTTCTCTCTCTCTCTCTCTCTCTCTCTCTCTTTTTTTTAATATTACTTTGTTTTCCTTAACAGACAAAACAGCTGTTTCCAAGGAAATGAAGATAGCTGCAGAGCTGGTATGAACATTATAAGTAAATGAAGATATCAAGTACATCTGACTGTTGGAACACTAGGAAATGATTAATGACCCTTTAACACATTAAAAAAGGGTCTGCCAACATACAGCTATTTCTGTTGTCACATAGTAACACTTTAAATTCCTATAAATGTGGCCACGGTGGAGTTGGCATGTGTAAAAATCTTTCTTCTCAGCCATCAGGGCTTTACAGATGGATTTCTCTTGCTAGTTATTCCTCACGATGCTTGGCAAAGGCTGGCTGTAGGAAGATACTTCTTTTCTCTTTTTTTTCCTTTTTTGTTTTTTTTTTGCAGAGAAGAACAATTCAGTTTAGAAAGGCCTCTGTACCATATTACTTGACTGGCTTTGGTTTTGTTTCTCTCTATGTGCCCAGGGAAAGAAGCGATGTGTCCTCTGTGGGCTGACCCACGCTGTTGAATGCTGTGGTGGCCAAAGCGACATTGTGGACATCACCCCACGGTGCAGCAAGGGACTGCTCCACCCCAGGAGCTGCGGCCCCACCTCAGCATCCCCAGCTCCTGCAAAGCCACAGGGCTCCCACACCCACCCTCTCTGCCAAGGCATTTAATAAGGAAAACCTTCACTGGCCCCTGAGCACAAAACCAATCCAGTTCTGACGATGGGTCTGAGACCTCAGAAGATGGGGCTGCAGGATCCTTTGCAAGGCCTGATGATGAATGTGTATTTCTTCATCATCAGGTGAACATGGAAACTTTAGCAGTGGTGAAGGTCAGAGCGTTGCACTAGCGAGGGCCCTTGGGGTCAGCAAATCCCCTGCTGCCACAGGCAAGTGCACCATAAAACCTCTTTATAAATGAATCAGTCTTTATATTAAAGCTACCTATTTTCAAAGCCGAATCAGAAGCAGGTCCAGCTCAGGATGCTTATAAACATGTTTCTCATTTCCAGAGTAAATTAATTCTGGGCAATAAAAAGAGGTTTTGCTCTTCAGCCTAGCTTATCAGTGTCTCCTCACAGTCCCCATTGTTGGCCGAGATCTCCCATGTGCTTGGAAAAAATACAAGCACTTGGTGTAGGCAATGGAGCACAAGTTAGATTTCCAGTGGATTTTTTTTTTTTTTTTTTTTTTTAAATTTCATTGAGTAAAAAAACCCTACCATACTTAACAAGTAAGTATCCTCACTCCCTTCCATTTCTAGATTGCCTTAAGGTGTAGCCTCAGGAAAAATACATTACAGACTCAAGTCCTGAGCTGATGAATGCTGCTCTTATGGCAGTAAGTTCAAGATCTGAAGTAAACTCTTAGGAGTTATCACTAGCTGGAGACAGCAGCAGGTAATGGGAAGCGTTCCAGGACACTGCTGATGAAAACCCCTTTCTAGCAGCTGAGGGTCCACCCCCTCATACCCCCCCAGTACAGGTTGTGACATTAAGACACCCTCAACTGGAGAAGAAAATACAATATGAGCCAGGGCTTCAACAAGCCTTCAGCATGTCATTGGTTTTATTTGGACTAATTCTCAGGCAGGTAGGTCATGGCTGTATTCTCATCCAATGCTGTAGTTTGCTTTAACTGGTTTATCAGAAGAATCAGTCTTGCTGGTATAGTTAAGAGTTCTGGTAACTCTGGAAGGAATTTCTGTTTCTGCCTTTTAGAAAAGGAAGAATGCAGAAGTTTTAAATCAGTTCACACAAGGACATCTTAAACTCTGCCCAGTAAAAGCTTCACAATATAATTTGTCTGTCCTTCCTGGGATATTTTATTATGAATACTTAGTAGGAGACATCAACAACACTGAAATGTCAAGTTTCCTGGTCAAAAAAACTTGTGTCATCATCTCTTATCTAGATTTTATTGAGAAAAATGCATGCAGGAGTTTCTGACATACCAGATCCAGTCTGAGTCGGTGACTATCGTTGATAATTGTCAGCAAACTACTTCATGCGTTTTAATAATGTCTGAAGAGCTTCCCAAATCCTCAGCCACGTTTCTCCCTAACATAAACATTTTCAATATTTAATTTGGGTGATGCCAAGGAAGACTGCTCTCCTCTCCTTGCCAGCAGAAGAATCGTGAACAGGTCTCTGAAGCACTGGGGCAAACAGCAGTAAGGACCTGCCTCAACGGCGTGGGAGGACGGCTGTCGTGATCATCCACTGTCAGCTCCGCTGTCCCAGCGAGGGGAGCAAAGAGCTGGATTTTGAATCCATTTTAGAGGTTGGTTTGGGTTTTTTTTCCCCCCCTATAGCTTTGTACTGTGGCACATGAGCTTCCTCCTGTTTCAGCCAGTGTAAGCTGGTGGAGCTTCAGTGCTTCCATACTTCGTAGGCCATTGACTGAAGTGCTCTTACAGTCGTTTCCCCTTCTGAATGAATGTTTATCCCCTGGAGGCTTCTTCAAAGGACCCAGGGACAAAGATTTCAACTTAAGAAAATATTTGTGCAGGTCCACATATGCAGCCTTGCTCTGCAGGGCAGGTAAGCATCTACTTAAGCACGTTAGATATTATGGTGTGAAACCACACAGAGTTAGGTACGTGCCTGAGTGTGCAGCTGGATTGGCACAGGCTGTTTCAAAATCATTAGAAAGTGATGAAGGATGTCCATGTCTGTATCTTGGCACCTATTTTGTTTTCTTTAAATTTTTTTCTTTCCTGCTTATGCAAGTAATCCATTAAATAGCAATAACCAAGAAAGAATTGGTATTATGTCAGAAAAGCGCTTTTTCCCTTGTGCCATTATCTCTGTGAGCATCAGTCCTTCCTCCTCTGGTGAGCTTCTAACGCCTTTCTGCTTGAATGCTATGGTTACTGCATTGCATCCACTGATTTTTAAAAATAAGTTTTTTGAATGCCTGTTTCTGTCAGGTATTAAGTGCTGTCCAAGGCAGGTTTGATAAATAACAAAATAAAATCAGACCTGATCTGTGTCCCGTCTGCAGAAGAAAGAGATGATATTTGCAGCCATTTGAATGGTGGTGTAAAAGCCCAGGGAGAGATCCTGCAGTGCAGGCTGCGTGACGGTGCACGCTCCTGTGCTTTTGCATTTCTGCAGCCTCTCTCCACAGGCTGCCCCATCGATCCCAGCTCTATTTTAAGGAGCCTGGGAGGGAGGGCAGTGGGTTGCATGGGGAGCACAGCAGCTGTAACTGGGCCACCAAGGTCCAAGATTGCCTCCATCAGTGTCCTTCCAGTGGGTGAAGCAGGGGATGACTTCAGGGATGGGATGGTTTTGCAAAGCTGTAGCAGTATTACCGCAATCTTTATCCCCAGCAGAAATGCTGCGTTGCCCATCAGGCCTCAAGCGATAATGGAGCACTATACGTGTGTCTTGGAAATCTACTCCCTGTAGTTTACTGGAGACTCTGTAGCAGGAAAGCCTCTAGCCCCAGACATGTTATTACGCATGATTGCTGAGCTGGTTGTAGTTATTTCTAGGTAAAACATTAATTACGATGGATTGATCTTTTTCTGCTTGGGATATGTGACTCCAAAGAACTACATTTTAATAGAGCATTAATTAAATGCTGATTCCTGCCATTAACCAGTACTTTAAAAATGTCTAAAAACACAGCCTGTGTGAGGCAAATTGCTTTCATAATAGCGTGGTTTTCTATTTGTTATCTTTTCTATTGTTCCTTCACTTTGAGTTGTGGTTATATTGTTATTTTCCTTTTGATTTTATTACCTTTACCCATCTTTTTGATTTCCCTGCTGGAGTGGATGGGTAGCCTGGACCATGCAGACCACCCATGCTTTGAGAGTGATGAGAAATGGAAACAATTTGACCTATTGGGATAAGATATCATGGGTATTGCTTTGCAAATAACTGGGGAAAACTGATTTTGTAGATCGCCCCTCCCTCCAATTAAAAAAATGAAAAAAAAAAATAAAATCACCTAACAGCAAAGGCCCCTTATGTGTTGAAGCACAAGAGGGCAGTGTTAGGTTGAATTGAGTCGCACAAGGGTGCGATTAGCCTGGGAATGCTTTATGGCTGATTAATTTAGCCTCTTCGTGAAGAGGCGTCTGCCAGGGAAGCAGCAGGTTGAGGCCAGCTCACACCCAGGGCTGGGCAGTGGAAGAGGCAGCCAAGCTCATAAACCACCTTCTTTGCCTGGTTTAGTGCCAGCTGCCTTGGGACACTGCGGGGCAGGGCATTTTGGGGCACAGGTCTTGGTCCGGGGTCCCGACAGCCACCTCGACCCCCCCTTGATGTCTGCTGTGACTTGCAGTGCCTATCTGCCTGTCTCTGCCCACCGGGGTTTCTGCTCCTACCTTGGGTAGGGGGGTGCCTTGGTGGCACTTGACTGAAAGCTCAGCAGAGAAGCTGCTTTATTGTCCGCATCTGGGTTTAATGGGGTAGGAATGCCAATCGTTTATCAAATCCCTCCCCTGGCATGGCTGGGGGTGCGATGTCCCAGTTCCCACCATCTCTGCTGGAGCCACTTTGGTGTTTGTGCCACCGAACACCACCCAGCATGCGCGGGAACAAACCAGGCTGCTCCAACACAGGGGCTCGCCAGCCACGTACCATGCCAGTAAAAGATAAACTCATTGTCAGCCAGTGCCTTTTATGGGGCAATAAAAGAGAAGAAGTTAAAAAAAAAAAAATTATGCAGGAAACAGCTGTGAGTGTATAAAGCCAAAGGTGTCTTCCCGGGGAGAGGAGGGATGGGGAGAGGAACCTCTCCACAAAACAAGCACCACATCCCTGGCAGGGTACCAGTAACCTGATCTTTCACAGCATGGTTTTGTTTTACCAGGAGCTCTCCGGCTTCTGAGGCTCCTTTGTCAGCCTCTGGTTTTTCATGAATGATCTGAGAGTGTGGGGGTTCTCTAACTTTTTCCCTGTTTTCAAGGAAGCATGACATTAAAAGCAAAGGTTTTATGTGTAACTATGGTGGCTAATCTTGAAACACGTAGTTCTGCATAGGCGAAGTGAGGGTTGAGCATAGACATGCATAATTTATTTGTGCCTGGAGGCTGGTTGCTTTTGTGCTCTCTGGTTTTCTGGTGGTTGTATCATGCCTGGGAATGGGCTTAAGCCATGGACATGAGCATGGTGCTCTGACCCCGAAATAGAGGCCACTAAAGGACTCATCAGTGCTTCACACTGTCTCAGCCAAGCCTGCCAGACTCAGCTGGTGCAAAGTCCTAGGAGATCCCACTGCAGGCTCAAAGCCTCAGGCACCATTTTTTGATGTACACAAAAGACCTTGTTTTAATAGGAATTAATTAGCAGTTTAAATACTTGCAGGGTAGGAAATCCCCCACGGGGTATACTCGTTAAGGTTTCTTTACACATTACCTCCCAGGAGGATACAGACTTTCCTGTACTTTCCAGCATCCCTCGCTGCTTCAGCAATAACTCCAGTAATTGCATTACAGCTGCAAAGTACTGCAACTGCAACCATAAAATCTTTCCCCGTGCTCATCCATTCCCCTGTGTTAGATACGATTGTGGTGGGCAATAATTTATCAAAGAGTCTGAGGTTATGGTGTCACACACTCATGCCCGGGGTGCCTTTAAGCAACGACGAGGTGATAATGTCAGTGTAACCACCCATCATGTTTGCATTATTTATTGCTCTCATGAATGACAAATTTGTATTTTAAAATGGGTGAGACATTTATCTGCTGTCCCCAAAAGCTGAATTGTGAATGTGGCATAATCTTATCTTTAGGGCAGACATTCCCTGTATTATTGGCATTTAATAAGAGAATGTGTAATTAAAGGAAAGTAATTAACCTATTTCTAGGAACTTTGTATCTTGAATAAACAGGCAGCTAATGCAGCTGTGAGCCTGCCGAAGCTGTCTTCTGAGGCAGGTGGTCTGCATTTCAACGAGGGAGAGGACTGTGTGTTAATGGCTAGAAAATGGTACCATAGCACTGCATTCTTTTTTAGGAATTTTAATTTTGGAGACATCTTGCAAAGGGGTAATTTCTCCTGCTATGGGGTGACCAGACAGTTGAGGCTGAGGCGAGATGAATCCCGCCTGAACCCTGGCATGGCTTTACCACCTATATAACAGCCCTGGCAATTTGGGAGACCCCCAGAATTGGAGAGACTGAATGGGACAGGAATCCCATTGAGTTTTCTTTGCCTAGTGACAATCGCCAAAGACTCAAGGTGGCCAACTAGCAGAAGCAGTTAAAGAGTTAAATAATGCCGAGTTATCCCATCAGCAGAAATCAGCGCTTGCACTGTGGGCTGGCTCTCTGTGCGCTGCCTGGTGTGTGGCTCTCCCGTGCCGCACTCGCTGCAGTGTGGGATGCGTTGCTGGAAGCTGCTCTGCCGCACATAGCGGGAGAGGGCAATCACAAAAAAAATCCTGTGAGCCCTCTGTCACTGTTCCACATTTCCCCCTTTTTGAACAATGTGACTAGTTCCTTCTATCATTTAAAAAAACCCTCCTGGTAGAGCATTTCATCTTTCAATAGCAGAACATATTGTGGAGGCTAAGAGTGTGTCCAGAAAGACAATAGGCATGAGTAGCAGCAAAAGAAATTGCAAGCAGATATATGGGAAAGCTTCACAATGGACGTGAGCAAACGCTAGAAAGACTGACTGTGGGATCCTGGAGATGTTCAGATACCCTGCATGAGGCCCTGAGCAACCTGATTCACCTTTGAAGTGAGCCCTGCTTGGATCAGGGCTTGGATCAGTGACCTCCAGCGATGCTTCCCAACCCAAGCTACTCCGAATCTGGAAGCTGATCAGCTCCCTGACCACCTGAATCATAGAAAGCATTTGGCTGGCTGCCTGGGCAGCCCTGGGATGGGGGCTGTGCCTCTGGGGAGGCCAGAGATGGAGAGTACTGGCTGGAAGGCCTATGGCAGTTGTGCTGTACCTGCCCCAAATACATGTGTGCATTGTGCTTTTGGTCCTGCCAGGCCCCTTTGGTGCAGTTTATCACGGGGAATCGAGAAAATTATATTTGAGAGTTTGTGCAAATTATAAGGATGCTGGGAAGCTGTTCTGACACCTGATGAGCCACTGCTCTTCTGCTCTAAAAACACCCCGTGTCTGCTTATCCTTTGCAAAGAGGCACCAGTACGAATGTGTCTGATTTTGTGAAGTGTGCTTTTTCTGTAGGCATTCAAGCTGCTTTGGGCTGTGTGATTATGAGAGCTGAGTCTCAGCTCCTGCTTTGCTGTCATTGTCAGCATTCATAACCATTGCCTGAGAGGCGCTGGGCGGTGGGAATCGAGCCCTGGTGCAGCTCCGGGTGATTGCTTTCCTATCCCGGAGCCTCCACACATGCTGCGTGAAGGTCACCATGCAGCGATTGCCATCATCTGGACCCTCCACTGGATAGCCAGGCAGGTAAGGAAAGCTGTGCCTATCATTTAAATGAGATGCTGGCTCATCTGAGATTCACAGTCCTGCCACGAGGTTAATTACCTTTCTTTAAATAAATCTAGCAGCGAGATCTTCCATTCTTTTCTTTGTTATACTGCTGGAAAGTTCAAGGAAAGGAAAACTGATATGAATTTATGCTTCACAATTCCACTGCTATGCCTGGAAAATATTGGTTCTAGTACAGATGTGGATAAACCAGAGCTGCTGCTGAAGTGGTCGTATGGACAGCAGGCAGCTTACCTGTGTGGGGAACAGCTTGACCAGCAAACCCTTCCTCACCTAACCAAAGCCTAACCAGTTCTGCAAGGTGGAGAGGTGGCTGTGGCAGGATGAAGGTGCCATAAAGTTCAGACAAACAGCCATAAGCTTTGTTTGCGGTGACTACTCCAAGCTGGGCATGCTTGAAGTGAGGTGATGTGCCAGCACCTTCCTCGGACCCCAGCTGAGCACGCTTGCGTGGGCTGTCAGCTGGCAGGGGATTTGCAGTTGTACAATGGGATGGAGCATAAATATGAGCCCTGATATTATCTCTGGAGATGGTGTCAGAACTATTTGACACCTTATCAATTCATAACACATCTGCTTTCAAAATGCTTCGCTTGTACCAGGAGCTTTGCATGTGAAATTGCGCTGTGAAATGCTCTCAGGGCAGCTATCATGTGCTTCAGCCGTCGAACGCCGGGCCTGCTATCCAGTTCAGTGCGAGGCGGTCCCCCATAGTGCTGGCTTTTTGGCTGTTTGTTCTGACATTTCCTAAATGAAGGAATCACTGCAGCTTTCATACTATAGTGGCTCCTCCAGTGCTGGCTCATGAGACCCTCTGCACTCACCACCTCCATCCAAAGGTCCCTGAGCAGGAAAGCAGCCCCCGAGCTGGTGGCTGGTGCTCCAGCACAGCTGCAGGAACGGCCTCCTGCCTTGCCAAGGAATGAAAAAGGGAGGGAGATTCATTTTCTGCAGTGAGCTCATATTCTGAGAATGGGCCATGGCGGCTCATTGCTAACATATGCAGCGCTAGACTGTACAGAGGCAGGGCTGGGGGGGCTGCTGGGGATTGCCTGCAATCCCAAACAACAAAGCAGGAGAGGTTTACAGGGGGGTGACGGCGGCGATTGCACCTCCTTGTGCTGCCAAGCGATCAGACACCAACAGGCCAGATGTTAACACGGAGGGGTTTTACCATGCATGGTGCTTTGAAGTATTTTCCTGAGCCCTGAGTGTGTTTTTTTTCAAGGCAAAAATACACTTTGAGTGCTGTGTTGTCACTGCAGCGTCCGGTCCTGCCGTAGGATGTGATGGTGTCCCAGAATAGAAAGCCTATTTTTTTGGTGAGGTCTAGTTTCTGAATGAGCAAAGCATCAGGCAGTTGCCATAAAGCTTTTCTCTGAGAACTGTTCTTGTCCTAGCTTTGGGTGACCACCTGACAGAGTCTGTATTGGCTGAAGATTAAAGGGGTCTCTCGGTCTGGCTGCAGTTTCCTGCCATCCTGGCCTGGCAAAACAAAGCAAAGAAAAACGTGACATCCCGCCCCATGCATTAGGTAGGGGAGCAGTTGGCCACAGTACACAGGGGAAGCAGAGTGCAGTGGAAAGTGCAGCTGTGTCATACAAAGACTGGCAAAGCTTCCCGAGAATTTCCTGGGAAGGACCATACAGTCTTTGGAAGGCTTTTAGGACATGTCAGATTAATGTCCATCAGGGACATCAGGGTGTAGCTGATCCCTGGGACAAGAGTGTGCTAGAGTCCAGAAACGCTCAGCTGAGGTCCTTCCCAGCCTTTTTGCCCCTGTGAGTTTCTAACCATGACCTCCTCCCTCTTCCCTGAAGTGACTGGGTCTAAGCCCATGAAGAAACCATGTTCTTCATGGCCTCAGACTCTGTTTTGCAGGCTCACCCCATCCACATTTTTAGCTCCCTGTGGCAGCAATGCCATACTAAGCGTTTGCTCTGCGCTCCTCTGGCCCCAGTGGAGGGCAGCCGGGCAGAGGGATGCTGGGGATGTCGGCATCTATGAGCCCATCCCAGGAGCTGCCTCCCTCTGCACTTTGGCAGGCAGGCAGTGGTGAAGCCAGGAAAGTAGAGAAGATGGATGTGTAAAAAGCCAGACATGGTTTATGCCCAAAGGTCAGACAGAATCAATATGTTCCCACAGAGCATATTGCATCTCATCAGTGTTTTCTGATGGAAAATTTCTGATGCGCTTGAAACCTAAGGCTGCATTTATTTGCAAATGCCTAGTGAGTGATAAGCAGGTGATTTAGTACAACATTTATTTTGCAGTGGAAAAAGAAATATATTAAGGCTAGCATGGTTTTTTTTTGCTGTGGTGTTGGGAATAGTGACTGCCCAGCAGGTCGTGGCAGAAGCTGTGTCTGCTCTACTTCGGGGCCAATTGTTGTGTTTTTGCTACTGGAGATGGCAAAAAATAACCACCGTTAATTAGAGTTGGGGAGATGCCAGTTCTTGATTTGGAATAAAACTGAAAGTGCTGGCAATTTCTAGGGAAAGCTTTTCCTTGCAAAACAATTGAGATTCACAAGTCACTAGATCACAAATCTAGCGGTGCTTACAGGAAACAGTAATAAACCCCCTTAGCCAGCTGGGAAAAATGCTGCTTTTTTGGTATGCTGTCTTCAGCTCCTTTTCAGATGAAGCAGTCGAACAGATTTACCAGCAGAATGAAGAACCTTTTCTTGCTTTTATGCTGGACTGTGTATGCTATTGCAAACTGCTCTTTATACAGCAAGCTAAAGAAAACTTCTGTAGCATGAGGGGTTTAGAGATCCCAGATTTTAATCTTGTCCTGAATCTGCTCAAAATATCCCACATGAAAAAAACAAAGCATTAAAAAAATCACTGCTATGCATAATAAAACCACTACAGATATTATTATTTACAGACAAATATGTAAAAATCAAACCAGAGCCAAGAGGACACATTTTAGCTGTATGGAAGTAAAATGATTTGCTAACTCCCAGATGAAGGCGGGGAGCTGAAGCAGAGCAGTTTGCACAAAATGTGCCAATATGGTCAAAACGGAAGTTTCTGCGGAATAGAAAGAAGCAGAAACTCTGCTGGGAAGTTTTCGCCCAGCCCTGAAGCAGGGGGCTCAAGGCAGCACTCCCAGTGCCACCACCGCTGGTGCACGCTTCCTTCGGATCCAGAGAGCCAGGAAAAAATCATGAGTCCATCTCTTTCCCCCTGCAAGGTTGTTGGTTATAACTGGGAGAGACAGCCCAAAACTTCACCCCAGGCACCTTCTGGGCTCGGAGGCCCTCTGCCAAGATGCCGTCCAGGGGTGGTCTCCCTGTGGTGGCCTCGCTTGTGAGACCTGGCCCATTGGAGTGGTGGCATGCATGGGCCAGGAGGGATGGGGAAAGGGACATCTCCTTTCCCTATTCCCTTTCCTTCCACTGATTGCCTGGTGCCATCCTACACTGAGCCCCACCTTTGCTTTTCCAGTGCATTAGAGAATTTGGGGGGAGAAGCGCTTGTTTTGTATCTCAAGGCGAGAATTGCACTTGCCCTTAGCTCTAAGATTAAAACCAAAATATATGTCTGTCCTGAGGAGGGCTTTTTCCAGCCTGCTCCATAAAACTCCTGCATGCTGCTGCAGAGACTCCCATCCCCTCCACGATGCAGTGGAAACCATGCATCCTTCTGCAAGAGGGGGACAGTGACTGGAAGTCATTAGCAGCTGCCCGGACCCAGCCCCAACCCCGAGCC
>NW_009258661.1:1408228-1431094 GCF_000687185.1 Egretta garzetta
CACCTGCTGCGCCTGCTGCTCGCTCTTCGGGGTTTGCATGGCCATGCAGCGGGGCTTGTTGCTGATGGTCTCTCTGGGGTGTCTGGCGAGGAGGTGGAGGGAGGCTGAGCCCACCCACGAGTTCCTGCCCCCTGATCTCCTGCCACGACAATGCACGGGGTCCCAGTGGCTCCCTAAGAGATGGGGAGAAGTTGGGTCTAGGGCCGTGTTGGGGGGCAAGACATAGCCCCTGTGCATGGTCCCTGCACTGCACAGCCACCCCAGGGAGCCCGAGGTCCTGCACCCGAGTGGCATTCTGGCAGCAAGGCCCCCCAGGGAAAACCAGCCAAACTGGGAGGGCTCAGGTGTTTGATTTTCACCCGAGTCCCAACACCCACCTGTGAGCCTCGGTCCTGACAGCCTCAGCAAGATGCCTTCGGGAGATGGCCCTTGGTCTGGTGGGAAAAGCTCTCCTATCTGCAGGCCTTGAAGTGTGCCAGTGCTCAATAAATCTAATTTGGTCCAAATTTACTGCAAGACACCATCTCTTCAGAAAAGCGTGTTTACTTTCCTCCTGGCAGTGACCCAGCAACGCGACTCTACGACTGCACAGAATTGCAAGTGCAGTGTATTAAATTATTGCTGCTCCTTTGACTGACATGCAGAATGGAAGTTAAAACGGATCTGGTTTTCCATGGAAATCTATTGCATTTAAGTATATCTAATGGGGTAAATCTTATCTGTACACAGGGACTGCTTGTCCTGTTGCCTCGCTGTCGCTCTGGGATTGTATTAAGGTGCCTCATCATGCCCAGAGTATGTACCCTTATAGACCTGTGCCTGTATCCCAATTGCAGCAAGTTTTATGTGACCTTGTCATTCAACCTCCTACTGGCTGTGCCTACCAAAAAATAAAACCTAAAAGCAGCTCCTCCAGCCTCCATTCTGAGCTCTCAGTTTTGTTGTGGGCCCCAGAAAACTCAGCTTTATGCCTCTCATTTCAGCCAGGCACTGGTCGGCTGATTGCTTTCTGCCATCTCTTCTCCCAATTACCACGACTGTTGGAGCTTTAAAGTTGAGAGTTTTATGTTGTTGGAATACAAATTGATCATTAGAAATATTAATAATGACTGCTTGACTTTATAATTAGCCATGTATCTACATTGCATTCAGGAGCTGTTTAGTCTTCAATGAACACATTCCAAATAATTCATTTATTTTTAAATAAATTGACATGCAATAGCTATCTTAATCAATCTAAATCTAATTCCTATTTAGGAGCCTCTGCTTTGCCACTTATAATTTTTCTTAGGATAGCAACGGTTGGGTTTGGTGGACCAGAGGGTTTGCTTGGTTTTGGGAGCCCCAGAAGGTATTGGTCTGCTCCCCTTGCAGCTTCCCCACCCGTCAGCTCCAGGGAAATTTGGATCATGATAGTGGGACTGTAGCATTGCTGGGACAGAGGTTTGTGTCTTCTGGCTCCTGCATGAATTATTGGGTGGATCCAGCAGTTAATAAGATTCCTGAATCTGAGATTGTTAAAAATTAACTTTTGCTTTTCCATCCATAAAATTTAAAATTATTTTAATAGCTTTATTTTTATTATATATTATATATTTATTATTTTATAATAGCTTAATTTAAGAGTTGGTCCCTTTTGATTTACTAAGGTAAAGGCTCTCCTGGCTTATTGTCACACCTGGTCAAATTCCAGGTAACGGGCGTATGAGGGAGCTTCACAGCAGATGAGATGCTTGCAGAGAGCTGGGAACTTCAAGCTGAGTTTGCACTACAAAGTTTGGATCTTGTTGGTCCCAGACAGGTGAGTTTTTCACCCATGAAGTGAAGGTTATAATTCTCAGGATCTTGAAGTTTCTAATAATTTATCCATTTGGGGCGAACACTTGAATGTGTGCAAGCAAGTAACTGCACATCATGCCTGCTAAAAATCCATTACCAGATTTTTTGGGGGGAAGGAATTGCATTTTCCTGCCTTTTTGGACTGTCATCCTTAGTTGTTACTTGCTCATTTGTGTGGCTATTGACAACTGTACTGGTTCTGCAGATGAGAGAACCGGCCCTCAGCCAGTGGGCACTCCGCGTGACATTGCTAAAGCCACATTAGCACTCGGGGAGCGAGGATCACAGGGATGAGTTTCTCGTATTGGGGGGGTTGGGTTTTTTCGCTAGCAAAAGAAAGGTGCCCATGTTATTGAGCACTGTCAAAACCTGAGGAAATTATTCCTCCCTGGAGGGCCAGAGTAGGTGTGAATATCTCTGCAGTGAGCAAAGACTTTGAAAACTCACCAGGGAGTTCCTGAAGGTGATGAAAATACTGTTTTCAACAGTTTTGCAATATGTTTTTATCCCCATGAAGATCCTAGCAAAACAATCACACAAGAAACCCACACCTTGCTGCAGACTGATCTTATTTCTCTGTGTCATCATCTTATTGAAAATAAACAAACAAAATAATAACAAAAAAACGCCCTAGCATATGATGTCAACAGAGATTGCTAAACCCCGCAGTGCTTGGGGCGGTCGTGGGGAGGCTGGGTGGGTTGCACGTTGTGTTGGGTGGGTTGCACACTGTCCCTGGCCCCAGGCAGTCACCAAGAGACAAATCAGAAAAAGTAAAGAGAAGAGAAATGGAGGTACCAACGTGGATACTGGTTGGCAGCTGGCTGAATATGAGCCAGCAGTGTGCTCAGGTGGTCAAGAAGGCCAATGTCATCCTGGCCTGTATCAGGAATAGTGTGGCCAGCAGGAGTAGGGCAGTGATCGTGCCCCGTACTCGGTGCTGGTGAGGCCGCACCTTGAATACTGTGTTCAGTTTTGGGCCCCTCACTACAGGAAAGACGTTGCGTTGCTGGAACATGTCCAGAGGAGAGCAACCAAGCTGGTGAGGGGTCTGGAGCACAAGTCTTGCGAGGAGCAGCTGAGGGAACTGGGGGTGGTTAGTCTGGAGAAGAGGAGGCTGAGGGGAGACCTGATCGCCCTCTACAACTGCCTGACAGGAGGGTGTAGTAAGGTGGGGGTCGGCCTCTGCTCCCTGGTAACGGGCAATAGGACGAGGGGGAATGGTCTGAAGTTGTGCCAGGGCATGTTTAGGTTGGACATTAGGAAAAACTTCTTCACCGAAAGGGTTGTCAGGCTCTGGAATGGGCTGCCCAGGGAGGGGGTCGAGTGCCCATCCCTGGGGGTATTTAAAAGAAGGATAGATGAGGTGCTTAGGGGCATGGTTTAGTGGTGGGATGGCAGGGTTAGGTTAAGGGTTGGACTTGATGATCTTAAAGGTCTTTTCCAACCAAAGCAATTCTGTGATTCTATATGGCTGGTAGGTCAGCCCTGCCCCAGACCTGGATTAGCTGGGATGACAGGAGACCTGGGGGACATTACTAATTACAGGTGTTTGGCTGCAGAAGAGGTTTGTCTGGCTGCAGTGTCCTGGCCACTGGCCCTTGCTTGGGGACACCCTACCAGAGAGATGGAGCTCTGTCCTTCCCCAAAATAAGGGAGGTGCCTCACTGAGCAGCACTCCCAGGGGCTCCGTAGCAAGAGCAGTGCTGGGAGTTGCCAGAAAGGAGCCGAAAACCTGCCAAACCTCAGCCAGGATGAGGAGAGAGAGCCTGCGTGGGGCTTCATTAATAGGGAGCCGTTAGGGGTTGATGAACAAAAGGGCTTGTCCTGCAACGGTACAGTAGGCAGGGAGAGATTGGGTTTATTTGACTGTGTTTCAGTCAGGTCTGATGTTTTTTTTTCCACTTTGGAAGTTTCTTTATTCTCATTTGTGCTTCCACAGAACAGCTGCGGTGTTTCAGGGCTCCTGGGGTGTTTTTGTGCACACAGTGGAGAGGGGTCCAGATTCGGGCTGGGATGGGTTCACACCATATGCCAGAAAACCTCCCCCTGCCCCGTACAGTGAACTTTAAACCTCCTACAGCCCGGATCAACACCTAAAATCACTGCAAGGTGCCACAGCAGGAGAACAGAAAGGGCGAAGGGCAGCGACAGTTTTATACAACTTTACAGGTAGAGAGGATTTGTAAGGTGAGCATGGCCATGTGATGAGAGAAGTGGAAAAACCCCAGTGGCTCTGCCAAATTTAACCCTGGCATGGGGGGAGCCTAGGAACAATACATGTTTTATACAAGTTTTCATTGTTAGCTTTTCCCAGTCAGATTCTTTATCTGGTGGGGTTTTGTTCACTAAAGCTGTTTGAAGTTGCCTTTCATTTTTCCCAGTCATTCTTCCTTTCCAATGGCCTGTTGTTGTCTGTCCATACTACCTGGAGTCATTTGGGTGACATCTGGTTTTACTTCTTAAAAAAATTCCACTACCTTTGCTAAATGATGGATCATATCCTATTTAAAGTCAACAGAAAGACTTCAATGAGCCCCAAACCAGACCTGAAATCATTGCTTCCTTTCAGGTTTCTCAATATGATATTTGCCTCCTAGCAACCATTTGCAGGCAGCATTACAGCAATATTAAGCTCTCGCTTGTGTGCTGCAACTGGCATCCCAGTGCATCCCGCAGAGCTTTACAAAGCACCCATCAGTATCAACTCACTCCACTTGCGGAAGGTGTCATTTAGACAGGAGTGTTACACCACAATCTGAAAAGCAAAGGAAAGTACTGTCCTGCAGAGGCTGTATTATGAGGACAGGGAGCATGCAGGCTAGATTAATACTCCAGGTGTGACAGAAGTACCTAGAGGATGCTTGGGGATCACCTGTGATTTTACTGCCTGGAGTATCCCAAACGGGCGGTGAAGATCTGCCACGGAGCTGCACTTTGTGCTTCTGCTCATTCCAGGTGCAGTCTTCCAGTCCTGCTCTTTGACAGCTAATTTGGTGCCTTTTTCTTCCTTTAATTACAGCAATTCATCACACTCTCTGCCAGTTCATCCTCTCTGGTATACCAGGATGGTGAGTGTCATTTGTTCAGGTAGGACAAGGTGAAGCTTGCCTGCTGGGAGCAGTGATTTTTCCCTAAGGACCTGGCAAATGCTCTCAGCTGAGTGAAGTCTTTGGGTTATTTAGCTCCCTTCTGTTTCCTTTTCTTCTATTTTTGCATGACCATTCTATAGATTCCGTTCCCAATTAGTCAAATTGCACTGATTGTGGGTTTGTTTGGGGAAATGCAGTATCTTCTCTTACCTTCAGCTATATCAGAAGAGCCTTGTGTGTTGTTCCAGTGGGGCTGGAGAGTCAACAGCATTCATGCAGCTCCATCAGCAGGACATTTCAAAAGGTATTTGTGGTTCAGAACAGCCTGGCCTCCTTAGCTCTTCTTTAAGGATCTCACAACTACAGACATCTCCCAGGGTTTCAATAAATAGTCTCCATTCTAGCGTGTCCTATTTGAAAGTTGCCAGTGACTCTTCCTTGTTTGTTAGTCACTAATTTAAGATCTGAAGGACTTGTTGCTCGTGATATTGGTGGGGTGATTCAAGGTTATTTAGTTGTGGTGTTTCATATGAATCTCATCTTTCATTAGAGGAGAGGCAAGAAGTAAATATTTAGTGCACTAAATGATTCCAAAAAGCAAGCTGCAGGGCCAAAATTCGGAAGGCAAGTTAAGACTCTGCCACCTTTAAGACTATTTTATAGTTACTATTTTTAGATGTCATGACATTTTTAATGAAGTCCTGAATTTTTAGAGCCTGGAGCAATTCAGTTGGGAAGAATTATAGTTTTAAGCTGCAGCACACCTTTGGAATCTTCCCTGGTTTAGCTGAGAGGGAAGAGGATGCACTAGGGAGCTGCTGATGTGTGTATTTTTTTGTACGCTGTGTATATATGTATACCTATTAGCACATCCATTTTACTTTAATTATATGTGTTTTGCTAACTGGACAGTTTGCAAGGGTCACATCTATAATCCAAGAAAATAAAAAGAGTAATGGCACAAATATACTGTGCATTTTACTGGTTCAACAGTCATAATATCTGGATCATATAAAAATAGCTATTTAACAACAACTGCTTCTCCCACAGCAATTAAGAACCTATGAAAGTTGAAAGATGATGAGCATCATATAATTGGCTTGTGCAGAGTCTAACGAGCCTCTATTTTCTCAGTAAATAGAATATTCTCTTTCTGGAGAATAGAAAGAATAACTGATGATAAATATTTATAAGTGAATCTTATCTTTCTCCTGTCATGGAATCTTCATCAACAAACTACACTTGAAAAAAAAAGGTACTCGCATTAGAAATGCAGCTCATTTAATCCTGTTTAGTATTTGTACTATGGTGGTGGCCAGAAGACCCAATCCAGGGTCTTGTGCTTCCCATGCCAAGTTGCTGGATGCTCAGATCAGGCTATAGTGAAATTCAGGGTAACTTCAACAGTGCCCTGGTATCCAAACCTGCCACAGAAAGGTGTCTGGATGTCTCCCTCTGCAACACCCCATGGAGCCGTGGAGCAGTGTGAAAAGGACTCAATCACCCATTGAAGCCATTTCATCTGAGGACAATGATCAACCAAGGCATGAGAGCTGGACGCTGCTCCCTATGCCTGCTCTGGGAGCAAATCCTGCAGTAATGCACCGATGAAGCAACAGAAGTAATCTCGGTGTTACATATGGCGTTTCTTAGCTACTTGCACAGCTATTTACAGTGCTCTATCATCAAAGTGGGTTGAATGCTGCACAGCACGAGTGGTTTCTATCAGGGCAGCGGGTAAGTGTGTGTATCTTGAGGAATGAGTCAGGTACAAGGTGTCTTTCAGCAAGTAAAGTTTTTCTTCAAAGCTTGTTCTTTAGTCTGATTGCACACAAGTTTTAACAAAAGACACCCAAACAGTTTCCTCTGTAGACAAAAAAAAAAAAAGTCCTGTTTGGGCTATGCTCCCAACCATCTACGTTTTGATGTGAAGCACAACATCCTTGGAGCTGCCATGCCTGATGAGACACAGCGAGCTGGGGGTCCCAAGGTCCAGGAGCTGTCTCTCTACTCTGCTGCCTGCAAGGTACTCCATGGAAAAGTCACGTTTTTGGGGACAATTTTGGAATCTAATTCTAAATAATATATCCTCTAGTCTCCGCTTTATTTTGTTTCTGTAACTCCACTTAAGGATCCTTATGTGAGTTTTGGGGGATGCATTTTCCATAGTCATTCCAGTCACTACTGGAGTGACCTCTTGGGAACAGTTTCGGCCATGGCGCGAACTGTGTGTGTGCTGACTGAACCTGTTTTGTCAACACGGATTGTACAATGTGCTCAAGTAAGATGTCTTGGCCAGCTCAGTTGACGTGCTATGATAATGGTTTGACTGCAAGTAAAATAACGCGAAGATATATATTGATATTTCAATTACTTTTTAAATTGTACTTGCTGAGAACCCTGTGCATGACTTGGGCATTAAAGTATGGATTGTATCTGATTCTGGGAAACACATAATTTTGTCTGTTCAATGCATATAATAGCTTATACTTCCATCCTTGGGTAATCGCCTCTGCTTTGAAGAGTGACCCTAAATTGTATTTGCACAATAAATTAATGTTCGCTTATGATGGAGAAAAGATTGCTCCAAGGAATCTGTGTAAGTGCAATTTTCTCTGCTCTTCCTTCATGGTCTCGGTCATAAATAAGTAGCTATGAGTGCTTGTGGGACAGTGCAAGGGCTTCTCACAAGCAGTTGCTTTTACAGCTCTTTTATGGCTAGGGTGCTGAGGAACTAACAGCTTGAAAAAGAACAAATGGTGGTTGTAAATACAACTCTTAATGTGGATATATCTTCAATTTTTTTTTCCAGGAAACCAGGTGATGGCAGAACAGAGGTTCCTGAAGAACCTCCTTCTGAAGGCAAAGGTGACCTCTTTTCAGCAATATATCAATGGGGATCGTGTGAACAACTGCTGTGACTGCAAGGCAAGTTTCTTTATATAAGGAGAAACAATTCATACTTGTCACCAGGGAAAATTTTAAATGCACAAGAAGTGTCTCATGTAGTACGAAATACTACTGCGGTCTTTCCTGAGGCATATGCTTAGGTAGGATTTTCTCTAAAGAAAACAAGGGGGGAGCGTTGCATGCCAGATGTCTCCTTAAACATACTTGCTAAACAAGGTCATGTTAATTCATCTGGGTTCAAAACAATTTCACTTACAGGATCAGGGATTATTATTTCACTGAGACTGAATAAAAGGTGAATGTCCTAAAAGCAGCAGTAGTTTTTTGGGCGTTTTCTTGGGGTTTTTTAGTGGTATTCTGAATGGAAATTGTTTTCTCTCCTTAAAGGAAATCAAAGGAAATAAAGCATTATGAGTGCTGCTGACCTGTACCTCTGCTGAGACCAGGGACTCAGGAGAACAGAGAGTGAATGGTTTAACCTCTGCCTACTCCACTGCTATGGTGAGACCAGAATAGGAAACGTGGTTCTGCCTTCCCCATCTCGGAAAGGATGTTGCAAAACTGGAAAGGATGCCGGAAAGAGCCACAGTAAAGATATGAGGATGGGAAAATATGCCTTATGGGCAGAGCTCAATCTGTTTGTTTTATGAGAAAGATTTCAGCCTAGATTTGAGTACAGGGTTTACCTATCTTCATGAGGAATAAATGTTGCATAAGTACTATTCCACCCAGTGCCTCAAGGCATAGCAAGAACCAGTGTTTGATAGTTAAACTCAGACCCATTTATGTTTTAAATAGCACACACATTTTCACTGCTGGCATGGTTAGCCACCAAGAAAGGGAAACTTTTAGGTAGTAAATAGTGCATTTTGATGCCTAAAATGGCAATGAGTTTCTTGAAAGTATGCAAGCACAAGTTGGCAGCCAGTCCCGCTCCAGCGGAGGGACCAGGCGTGGGTCCCCAGCCATAGGGGGGATGCCCTGTGCGAGGTCCGAGCTCTCAGCTGGGCCATCTGTGCATCTCTCCACAGGTTGTGGCCGTGTCCAGATGTGGGCCTAGTCGGTCTCCGTGTGGGCAGGGTTACAGCAGAGGGTGCTCTGCGCTCGCCTTGGTGGGGCAGCCCACAGCCCTCTGCTGTGGCTCCCTGGGAGAGGTTTTCCCTGCAAACTGTCCCAGGAGAAGCGAGCCAGCTAACGGAGCTGGGCAGGCGTTTTGTGGTCAGGCTTGTGAAGGCTCTTAAGCCTGCGAATTAAATCACTGCGCAAATGCAAGGTCCTTGAGAGCTGTCGCTGCCTGGTTTTTTTTGGCCGGGAAGCTGGAGCAGCGCCGTGTACGCGATTCCCACCGAGGGTGGTTATGTAAATACCGCTCTCACGATAGTTAACTAACAGAATTAACTCGGCTGGGAGGCAGCGGCAATATTCCTCTAATTTGCCCTCCGCGGTCCTTTCTCCAGCACACTGTTGATAAAAGGGAATTCTTGTATCAAAGCCCTGACAGGACTTTTAATCAAAATAATCAATTTCAGAATAATTTCTCCTTTATGCTTCCTGTTTCCCTTTATCTTTTTTTTTTTTTTTCCTTTTAACTTTTCTCACTCACAAAAAGGGCAGGGAGGAACATGGAGAAAAAATACACTACTCATTTCCCGGTTTTGTTTAAAAAAAAAAAAAAGAAAAAAAGAAAAAAATTGGAAAACTTTCAAAATCCCTGAAGCACTGCTTGTGAAAATTTCCCATTTCAAAATCAGGCCAGTAGCTGGGCTTGGGGGAACAGTCCTCCAGCTCACTCCAGTCAGTTCTCAGAGCCATTTCAAAAGACTCTGTTAATATTCAAGCTAAGGATGGAATATCACCTCCTTCCTGAAAGAGGAAGGGGAGCAAGCTGGGATGACAGGGCAAAGGTGCATGTGGGAAGCAAATCATTGCTTATTTTCTCTTCCAGAGGACCCATCCTGCAACATGGGGTTAGGGTTGGAGGAGGGAGAGGGGTTCCTTGCAATAGCCCCAGCTGGTGCAGGGGCTGCAGAAAAAGGCATTGGGTTGGGCAGGGAGAGAAGTCAGTCTGCAATAGCTGGGGTTTGGGGGTCCTCTCTAATCACACGAGGTCGCTGCATGGGGATGCTGGAGTCCTTGGGGGGAGCAGTGCCACGAGTGCCCTCCTTGGCATTTGAAGGCGCGGCACACCGTCAGCTACGCTTTGTTAGTCTTTCTGGGTTACCTGCCCCTCCAAATCTTAAAGGAAAGACTTGATATTTAGTCTCTGACATTTTATTTGCTAGAGGACTGTTCTTAAAATACTATGGTTTATGTACAAAACATTGTTTATGTAAAAAATACCATTGAAGCTCAGTTGGGTCCTGAGTTGACCTCTGCCCAGACCTCAGATCTCTCAGCTTTGCATTTGATCTGTCTCCCAGTGTAAGGCATGCTGCTCTCCCTCTCCCATACAGTACACCAAGCTTGCCTCCCAGTACACATACCTAATTTGTAGCTAATACACTCATTGTGGCTACTTTAATAACAGTATAGATTTTTTCCTAAATGAGATGCACATGTGGCTCCTAAGCCAACATTTTTCTGTTTTACATTAAGCATATTTTTTTTTCCAAGATGCCACATCATACATAATTTTCTATAATCTTTTCTATTGATTTCATTCTTAGCCTTCATCAAAACAGTGCTGGAGCAATCGAGGAGCAGACTGTGACCTACCTACCCTGCAGAGAAGGAAAGAGCATAAGGAATCTGCTTACACCATTATGTTGACCTTCTGCTTTGTGGATAATAGCCTCAGGTATAGTATTAGCTAAGGAATAATGTTTCCAAGGGTGGGAGTCCTGGCTATTTTCTCCCCCGCTAAGGCTTCTAGAAAGCATCTCTCTCCCGTGGGACACAGGGCTGCTAGGTGGTAACACCTCCTCTCAGGACAGGCTGGAAATTCAGAAGATGCCTGTGGCATTCTTGCAAGGCCACAGGCAATGAGTACAATAAGGACAAGCCAAAATCTTGAAGGGGAACAAAGTTATAACTAAAGCAGCTGGAGCTGAAAAAAGGTCACTGGCTCAGCTCCAGAAAGACTGGCATGTTTTGATGTTTGTGGAATATCCTCATGTTTCTTACCAGGATGCGCTGCTGGGACGAGATCATGCCAGAGCAAGTTTATGATGCAGAAGCCTCTCCTGGATTTCTCTGCAGCAGAAATACCTTGTGGTTTCTCTACATCTGGGTGAAATTACTAAGTCCTGGAACACATGAAAATTAATAATAAAAATAAAAAGCTTTCCTTCCCCTCCCACCCACTCCCCCCCCCATCACCTCCTCCCACTGACATGATTTAAAGATTTAAAATCAGTTTGTATCACGGCCAGAGATTGGAGTTACGATTGTAATGTTTCCATTTAGAACAGGGAAATTGAAGTAGAGCAATTAATCAATAACAATATGGGAAAGTAAAGACTGAGACAGTCACTTAAAGCTTGCATGCTTAGCTGGGTAAGGGGAATTTTAGGAAACTTCTGTCTTTTACTGCCCGTATAAGTTTTATATTATGAACTTTCAAGTGCAGAGAGAAGCGGCGCTTTGTGTTGTACTACTTCACCCAGTGTTATAAATCCATTCATTTACAGGGAGCGGATACTTAATTATGAATAATCCTAAAGTGTTTCGGTGACTTGTACAAACCGTGCACTCAGGCCCATTTCATGCAGCCATGAAATGCCATCATCCCTCAGGTGAAACAAAGCAACTCTTCAGCAGCACAAAGCAAAGCTGCAGAGCAATTTAGGAAAGGAAGTGAAGAAGAATGGATTCATTTGAAACTGCAGGGGGATTTTAACTATGCAGAATGCAATTACCAGAACTGGAGTTTGTCCAGGACACTGGGGTTAAGACCCCATCTATTACAAAAGATGCCACAGAATTGCCAGCATCCTTCCCCTCATTTTCTACGTGTTACTGGGCTCCTGAGTACCCCGTGAAAGAGGCCAGTCCTGTTCAGACTGTGAAAAGTGATGGGACCTCAGGGCAAGGTGCAGAGGAAAAACTAGTATTTCTCACTGACCAGAGCTTTCTCATTGTACGTGATGCAAAGGGCTTTGTATTGGAGAGGGAAACGAAGGGCTCATGGGTGTGTGGCTCCGTCCAGAGCCATCAGACCAGGGCAGCTACTGGTCCAGAGATGGGCTGCTGAAATAGCAGCGTGGCTTTGCAACCTAAATTTAGTAATTGGGTAAGCCAGAAATGGACCATTTCCTGACCAAGTTTATGCAAGTTAGACTGAATTCATTTAAAGGGCTAAACACATCTTAATTTGGAGCAGAAATCCCACATTTCAAGGGAGGCAAATAAACCAAGGACAGTGTCTTGAACTTTCTGGATCTCAGCGAAGAGCAGTGTCACAGCACAGAAGAAAGACTTAAACCTTAAACCTCGTCTGCGCGGCGTCTGTTAGGAGCTCTCCTGAACTATTTGAGTTTCGGAGAGTTCCTTGACCTCCTGAGCCTGGCTCCCATCGGGCCCTCCACTGCCTCCCATTTGTACACACAGTCCTTCCCGTTGTTTAATAACTTCATCTGACAAATAACCAGAGTCCTTTCTCGTGGAGCATCTACACCCCAGCAGAATCAGAGAGAAAAATCAGATGTCACAAGGTGGTTTTTAAAGGAGGAAGGAGAAGGGTGGAGCAGAGCAGTAAAGCCTGGTCCAGGCGTGGAGGTGGGGAGCAAGGGCTGGGGCAGCGGCTGCTCCGCAGCATCGCATCCTGGGGCGGCCCCTGCCTCCCCTCTTGCCGCAGGCAAACAAGCAGCGTTGGAGGAGAGGCAACATTTGTTCAAAAATATGGATATTTTTAACTCCCACAAAAATATTCATCATGAAACTTTGGGAGCAGCATTTTTTTAACTTATCATGACAGCTCGAGTGTACCTGGGAAGCGTTCAGCTGCTTTGTGGGATACAAAAGTCAGCGTTCAACACTTCTATTTCTGGTCATTTAACTGATTAAATTAAAAGTCAATAAACCCTATGTCTTTTTGCCTAGAGATCCAGGGATTAGGTGTGCTCAGTGCTGGAAACTCCTCCCTGTCTTACACCCCCTCCATTTACTGTCAGGAGCGTTCAGGTCTGATCTAAATGTGTGTAGCTAGATACATATAACTCGTTATTCTCTCAAGGCTGGTGAGAACAGACAAGTAAATAAAAGAAGTAACCGTCACAGAAAATGCATAACAGAATCCATTTGCCCACTCACAGGTGCTGGGGGAAAAGTTACCCATTGCTAGTGAAACCCCAATAAATAATGCTTCAGTCTTGTAACTGCAAATCTTTCTAATAGAATCTGGCTATTTCATGCCCTGCACCATAAATCAGTGCCCCTGATGAGTGGACTTTGAATGGCTGGACAAAAATAATTAATCAAGATTAAATCAAAAGCAGCATGCTGCTTGCGAAGGCAGCGTTAGCCAGGATGCATTCCTATGAATGAAATCACTTATAAGTGGCTTATAAATCTGGGACATGGCTGAGGTTGATGTGAGGAAATGTGACTGGTATGGATTTTCAGGTTTTATTGTGCATAGATATTGCATATGATTAAGTCTTCCTGCTCCTGCCGACAGCATCAGATTTCAGGCCAGATGTATCTTGCGTCTTTGTCTACCGAACACAACAGGCGACGATGCTGGACTGCAGGACTGCCCTCGCACCCCTCCTGCGACGCGCAGCAGAGCGGCGTCTGATTTATGCCAGCAGAAATGCAGCAAGGACCACAAACAACAAAAAGAAACCTGGGGAGATCAGACACCATTTGTGATTTTACTGCAGAGATGAAGGACATGCAAAATCTGGAAAAATAAACATTGTTGGGGTAGAGTTTTACTCCGGTTTAGCTGATGTTCTCCCTTGTAGTGTCTGGCCGAACTGAGTGCTGTGTGTGTTTTCAAGCAGATTGGAAGTGACAGTGTTCTGATAGCTCCTGCACTGAGCATTGGCCAAATCATTGAGTGTTTACCCAGTTTTTCTCTTGTATTTATTGGCCATTAATGAATCAGGACTTATTCTCCACAGACATTGATTGGGCTAAAGCTGTGTCTACGATACAACCAGGAGCAATGCTCAGAAATACCAGAATACATTTGTCATCAGCAGCAGGTAAATTAAATATGCATCAGAGATGGTCTATTTACCTAATGCGAAATAATGGTCTATTTCAAATTCATCCTTAATATTCTCTCTTAAACTAGTCTAATATATTTTTTACACGTAACATTCCTGTCTGGAATATTTTTCAGCTTATTTTCTCCAATACTTCTCTAGGGGAGAAAAGATTTGCATAACATTAGGTCAAAAGCCCATTGAGGATATACTACATGGAAATTTTGTAAAACAGATTCATCCTCTGGCTGTGAAGGGGAACTGGGCTCAGAGCGTGGCTTTACAAAGGCACCAAAAGCCAGGCAATGCCCAGAGGTTCTGCTTGCTACCAACAGATCCTGGCAGAAAATGTGAAGGCGCTGAAGAGTTAATAGATCATAGAATCATAGAATCGTTTAGGTTGGAAAAGACCTTTAAGATCATCATGTCCAACCATTAACCTAACCCTGCCATCCCACCACTAAACCATGTCCCTAAGCACCTCATCTACCCTTCTTTTAAATACCTTCAGGGATGGGGACCCAACCACCTCCCTGGGCAGCCCATTCCAGAGCCTGACAACCCTTTCTGTGAAGAAATTTTTCCTACTGTCTAGCCTAAACCTGCCCTGGCGCAACTTCAGGTCCATCACTACCATATGTAAAGCAGACATTGCCAGAGCGATATAACGTCTGCCCAGAAGAATACGAGGTGGTTACTGAAAAATGATTAGGATTCATTAGCTCATAGAAGGGGCAGGGCTGGCGCTGTCTCAGCCCGCAGAGTCACCTTTAATGTAATGGTTGTACACCTACTACTCAGTAACGGAGCACGCCTTGTTATCCTCAATTCCCATCTCTCAGCATGGATAAAAATTTCTATTTGGGGTAATTTTTAACTTTCAACTAGTGAATAATATACATTTCCTTGGAATTCTGCCTTTCAGCAGAAGAACAATAACCTCAACGTCTTTTAATAGCCTTCATCATTCAGCAATCATGCCGAGAAGAGTAATAGCAATAGCCATATTTTATTATTTTTATAGCAGGTTGTGAGGAAATGAATGTTAGTTTCTGTGTCAAATGAAGGTCACCCTGACCACCACTTGTTCTAGGGAAACTTTAGTGCAACTGGTGCTATAGTTCAACTTCAGGTAACATCATTAATGAGGAAGGGGGGGGAAAATGCCTTAAAAATTCAGTGTACAAAAAAATCCTGCAGTGCCCAAACAAAATCAATAGCACAGTATGAAAAACAGGAAGGAAAATGGTTGGGTAATTTAGAAATACTTCATCCTGACCTGAAGTTTCAACTAAAGGAAATCCAAGTTTTTCACCTAAACTTGTGTTCATTTTTTTAATGAACTCCAACCTGACTAAAAAGGGCCCAAGTTGCCTAATTCTGCCTCCTGGTCGTGTTTCTTGTCCCTCCTCCCTGCCCATTTTTGTTCTGGCTGCTCTGGAGGGCAAGCACCATGGTGCGCTGCAGCTGGAGGGTGAGATTTGTGGCACTGGGTTGTGGTGGGCTTGGTGGGACACGGGAGAGTGCCATGGGCCACAACACAGTCTGCTTCATGGCTCAGGATAGGTAAGTTCCCAGAGCTGTAGCTGAAGAAAAAAAGGTGGTGGGGGAAGCATCCCCAGGGAAAGCCGTGGACAAAAGAAGATCCCAGGTATTTCTGCTGTGGTGTTGGGCTACTCCCACCCTGGCATATCAGCTCGCTGTACCTTAGAAAGTATTTTGCTGCTATAAACATGGTTCAAGCTTCTAAACAACAGCCCCATTGTGGATCCTCACACTAACACCTGTGAAAGCTTTTGGGGTAGTCTTCTTTCTCCCTGTGCATGCAACCTTATGGGCAGACTCTTGTGTTTTCTGACTTAGTTTGTTCTGAAAATGTGTATATTTGCAGCCCAAGCCAACTGAGCTCCTCAGCTGAAGACAAGCTGCTTGAATTGACTCCTCTTCCAAACCCATCAGCTGAACAAGGTGCTGATAAAAGAGGGGCCACAGGAGGTTCTCATGAGTGCCTAATGACCACATGTATTCTCCATCCTGATCAGTAGGTTTTAAAAGGAAGAAGAAAGACTGTTGTTCCCTTGGTCTGAGGAAGCTGGCCTGTGGAGGGCAATGGGATATGCTCAGCGCTCCCAGCATCACCTTCTTGGTGGGATGGTGAGTGAAGCCTGCTGGCTCTACAGCCCCTACTTTGTGTCCCAGTGCTAGACCAGTTTGAATTGTGTGAAGCCTGGTCTGGGATTAGATCGGGGAAGTTTGTGGCTTCCTGTTTTGGATTGTGTTCCAAAAACCATGCCTTCTCTTGTCTTATCTGGTATGGTTTTGCCCATCCTGCTGCTAACCAGTGTTTTTATTATAGGCCCTGCTGAATCATAGGCAAGGGCGGAGGGGGGAGAAACAATGTGGTGGGGGTGCAAGAATAGAAATGATCCTTAAAATATGTTGGGGTGGAACAGCGAGGACTAGAAGAGGATAGCAATTGTCTCTTTATCTGTAAGAGTTTTTCCCCACCCAGATTCAGTCTTGAGAATCTTCCTGCTTTTTCCAAAAATAAAGGCCCTCTTATATCTAAAACACAATTTCATCTCCTGTTTAACTCCTGGCTAATAATTTCATCTTTCATTTCCTCCTATTGTTCTTCCTGGCATGCATCCCATCTATTATAAGCCCCAGATATAATAAAGTAATTTTTTTATATTTAAGGAGAGGGGAATAAGAGTCAGGTGGTTTGAAGCAAGGCTTTTATAGGAGCAGAAGTTCTGGAAGCATTGCACAGAGACTAGTATTAAAGAAATAGCTCCATGGGAGGAAACTGGAGCGAGGAGACAAAGCAGCCCTAGCTTTCTGTAAGAGCTGTATTACTGCCAACACAAGGGTAATTGCTCCTATTTAGGACTCCAATGCAAAATGGTGCTTTGCAGACACTAAGGAGGGATATGAAGTTTTCACAGGCGCAAAGTAGCCACTTGACAAGTACTCATGGGAGCCAGGCTTTCCTGAAAATCTCCATCTAATTACTGTACTGAAAAAGTTGGCCGCAAAACAGTATATTTACAAAATTGAAATGTCTGTAAATGTGGCTTTTGCTGCTGTCTACATGCACAATGACAGAAACTGCAGAGTCCATCAGTTGGACTGGAGTATGTGTTTCCCAGTGGGGACTGGGCTCTGCTAGATCCTATCTCAAGGTCTTGTGTTACTTCCACACCTTCCTCCTTTCCCCTGAAAAAAACAGCTCTAAGACTTTACCTTCCTTTTGTCTTATGAAGGTGGATCAGATTCCCCAAAATATCAGCAAAACCTGGACTAGGAGTCTTGTCTGAGAGTGCTAAGTGTGGTGTGGCAGCTCTGCTAGTGAACGCCTCTGGATCTGTTTCTTTTCTGTCCTATACCCCCACCATAATGTTTTGCCTGCCAGGATGCAGCCAGGTGTGTGAGTGCTCTTTGGCTGCTTAGGGCAGGGTGATGGGGCTGTCTGGAGGACACACAAAATTGGTCCTACTGGCAAAGCTACGTAATAAGTGGGTGGAGGAACTCAGGTGCAGATACTGGGGTTTTATTTGCAGTGGTGCTCCTCATTCAATTCAGAAACAAAACTTCTAGCATGTGGGAGGTGGGATACTGCATCACAAAATTGCTCTGGGAGTCCCAAATCATAAAAGAGCCTCTACAGATTAGACTTAATTTTGGAGGAGGAAATCTGGGTGCTGTCCTGGGTTGGCAGACTGGTCTTGGTCACTGTGGATTTTCTCTCCTTGCTCTGAGATGTAAGGGATGCCTTATAACCTGCAATGCAAATAGCTGGCTATGCTTTAATGCACAGAATTCAAGGTTAGTTAGGGAATATTCTTACAAATCACAGCTTCTCACCAAACTCTTCATCTCCCCTACCTCAGGGCCCTGAGCCAGAAGGAAGGCTGACACTTTGTAAGCATCTTCTGCCATTGTGGGTTTGAACATTGTTAGAGCAACTCTGCCAGTCCTGGGGAGCCTAAAGTTGTTTTTGAGGATATCTTGCACAGGTTACCTTGCCTCCTGTACCAAGTGCAGCCTTGGCAGGAACCGAAGGTTAGAAAATTGCAGTTTGCTTTTTCTGAAGAATTTTTCATGGAAAGGCTGTAGGAGGGCTGCTGGAGAGGAAAACTTGGGTTTAGAAAGGGAATATGAACATTAAGGATACAGCAGTGGCTCTACCAGGTCAGTCCAAGGTCCAGCTTCATTTCAATGTGGGATACCAATACCAGAGGCGGTGGTGAAGGCATCAGAAAAAGGTGGAAGATGCCTCAGAGAAAGTTAGGAAATAACCTATGATGCGAGTTTGCCATTAGCTCATCCACAACACACTTCTTTCTCTTGTCTCTGTCCAAATCATGGCCCAATGGATTCAAGTCCATTGTAACTCAGTCTAAATGTATGTTTTCATATAGAGCTATTGACGGGATAAGCGTTCATTTTTTTCCTTGAAGAGTTACTACTGTTTGTAACGAGGTGAGATCATCGTGGTTTAACTCCGGCTGGCAACTCAGCCCCACGCAGCCACTCGCTCACTCCCCCCACAATGGGATGGGGGAGAGAATCAGAAGAGTAAAAGTGAGAAAACTCATGGGTTGAGGTAAAGGCAGTTTAGTAAGTAAAGCAAAAGCCACGCACATGAGCAAAGCAAGGAATCCTTTTACCACTTCCCATGGGCCCGCAGGTGCTCAGCCATCTCCAGGAAAGCAGGGCTCCATCACGCATAATGGTTACTTGGGAGGACAGACGCCATCACTCCAAACATACCCCCTTTCCTTCTTCTTCCCCCAGCTTATATATTGAGCATGATGTCCTATGGTAGGGAATAGCCCTTTGGTCAGTTGGGGTCAGCTGTCCCGGCTGTGCCCCCTCCCAGCTTCTTGTGCACCTGGCAGAGCTGAGAAGTCCTTGAGTAGTCTAAGCACTACTTAGCAACAACTAAAGCATCAGTGTGTTATCAACATTCTTCTAGTACTAAATCCAAAACACAGCACTATGCCAGCTACTAGGAAGAAAATTAACTCTGTCCCAGCCAAAACCAGGCCAGAGGTGTGATAGGTCTGCTTTACACCAGTTGTGTGAACCTCTTTGAGGGGTACAGGAATAAGGTTTCTTGTGGCATACGCTTGCAGAGTGATGGTTCAGCATGCCAAGGTGCTGTGCGTTGTTAATGATGTGTATTTCCAGCAGCTCCCTCGGACTTGCGCTCGCTGCACTGCTCGGGTGTAATCCTGAATATCTGAAATCTTCCAGCACTTCCAGTGACTCTGGTGTGTTTAAGATCAGTGTGCAAGGACATAGGCCTGGCTGTACAAGTGTTAGGTTTTTTTGAAGCCTTACTGTTCTGGATTAATTGTTGTTCTCCTATAACTGTGTTTTGGATTTAATGAACAGTTATGATGATAGCCAGGTTCTCACTCCTTATGGAAAGGCAGCACTTCATAAATACTGAAATGTGCTCTTTCTACATCTGTTCTGGTTTCCTACAAACCTGGAAATGAAATTATGTGGCTGCTGTCATAGGACTGTAGCTATTCAATAGCTATTGCTAACAGATTCATCCGAAATACATAAATAAGGAAGGGAATTCCATATGGTCTAGAAAAACAAACAAATACCACGCAAATGTGGCACAGTGTTTCCAAAGAGGAGGGAAAGGCATGTTTGCTCTTTTCTTCTTGCAGTATGAAGATACCGTAGTGTTACAACGAAAGCCCTACTGCCTTCAGCTTTGTGTCAGCTCCTTGCCCTCCCAGGGTTTCCTCCACCAGCAGGTTTACTGGTTGTGGGCTGAGGTTCCCCAGCTATATACAGTGGTTTATTATGAGTGATACCTTGAAAGGAGAAAATGGACACGATCTCTGTTTTGGGGTTGCAAGTGTTCAGTTTCCAAACAGGGCAAATACCTTGGTACCATCTAATGTGCCTGACAGTCCTGGTATCTCTGAACTCTGGCACAACACTTGTGAAATCAACTGGGTTTTTTGGTTTGTGTGGATTTTTTCCCTCTTGATCTCTCTGGAAGAACGGTTTGAACTGGGAAGATACATAACAAGTGGGAAGTTATCAGAATGCGGGTAGAATATAAAAATCTAAAAAGAAATAATTTGCTCATGTTCAGCTGCAATAGGTAGTGAGGGCTTCTTAGAGGATGATGTGAGACAGGGAGAAAATAACTGCAGGGCCTTTCAGAAACATCTTCTAGGACATTTCTTAGTCAGCTGTAAGTGAGATTAGATTATTTTAAATCTTGCGTAAACCCTAAAGTAAGTTGATATAGCTCATGAATTAAAAATGGCTGTTTGAGATCAATCCCTTTCATGTAGCTACTGGTGTAACCTAGTAGCAACAACACTATTATGAACTTTGCAGCAGGGTCCTATCGGCTTTAGATGATGAGTTTGATTCAGCTGTAAAAACTCTAGAAATGGCAAGAGGACAGAGTTTCCTGAAAGCATCAGAGCCACCCCTGTCCTCACCCCCTACCCTTCCCAAGGGATATAGGAAGATTAAAGAGGGCCAGGAGGAGGGAAGGCCTTCCAGAGAAGAAGGGAGTAAAGGATATTTTTGGAGGGTGAACTAAAACGGAACAAAAGGAAAGAGGACAAGATCTGAAGTGAGTATTTTCAGCATGGGAAGATTCACGGAGAAGGGTTTTTCTTTTTTGTTGTTGTCCTATCTTGCTTTTAATTATGCAGAGAGCTGTGAAAAACTAGCTAAATATTTTATAAAGAAAAATCGGTTGTTTCACTGCAGATCTTGAGGAAGGGAAGCCTGCCAATAAGAAATTTCTGGCACATGGCAGACCAAAGGAAAAAGCCTTATGGTGAGAGAAGCACGAGTTGGTGGGTTGTCCCCAACTGGGGCTCTCTGAGAATCCCTGAGGGTAGGAGAAGGTATGGATATGCTGGTCTGAAGCATCACTGAAACTGCTGCGTGGCTCCAAATCACTGTGGGAGCAAGTTGGTGCTGAACATGTAGAGACCCAGAAGGATGACCAGAAGTCACTACTCTCTTCCCCTCCACCTCTTCTGTTAGTAGTCTGTTACAAAGGAGGCAGCAAGGAGTTAAAAACTACAACAAAAACTCTGGGTAGATTAAACATTAAGTTATTCTGACACTCATTATATTAAACAGTCAATTATTTACTAGTGGCACCAGAGAAGAGAGCACACGAATTCTCTAGATCAGAACAAATGCAGTGATGCAGTCCAGGCTATTTTTAATAGTAAAGCTTTGGACACGGTGTGCTGAATCCAGTGTGTCTCACCACTATGTGCATCATTTAAAGCTTTTATAAACAGCCATGTTTTTTCAGGAGTCAGATGTTAGGCAAGCACTTGGGCAGCACCACGGAGGAGTGACGTAGCGGTGTGATAAACATTTGCAGAGATCCAAGTAGGGCCTTGAGATGGCTAAATGCTTGGGAAAACAGATTATGTGGGAAGGAGGGGTTGTTACGGGACGTGGAAGGCTGTATTGGCTGTGCCAGCAGTGTGTAAGAAGCAAATTCTCTTGAGCTTCCAAATTCCCAGAGTCCTCTCGAGGTCTGTGCCAATCAAAATAGGAGCAGGTTGCTGAAGGTCTCTTTCGGCAAGGGGTAATGTATTTCTCCTGCTACTTGCAGCAATGTAGCAATAGCAGAGGAAAGTCCTGTGAATGTCAGGAGGGACGCCACTTCTTCCCCCCTGCCCGTGTCAGCTGTGTGGAGATGAGTTGAATGGCCAAGCGTGCCAACTCTTCCTCGCTGAAGACTGCGGTGTTCAAATTGTGCATGCAGGAGTGACTGCAGGATAATCTTGTCAGAGCTATAGAGGGAGTAATTTTAATTTACAGTGCATTCTAGTATAAGTTCCCTGGTTTTATTTACCTGTACAACTTGTGTAACACAAGTGCAGCTCAGAACCCGCTTCCTTGGAAACGTTGCATTGGGAAGAGCTGCTTGTAGCATCACGGGTGCAGGAGGGGGTGTGGACATTTGAGGGTGTGTTGTGGTGGTTTAAGTTCCCTATTTCTCATGTTAAACATCAGTTCTGGAGCCAACCTGCAATGTAATAAAAGATGAACTGTGAGGACTAGTGCAGCTGATGTGGGGCCTCATGTATGTACTACAATGACCTGCCTTTTGGGAAGCTACCTGTTGTGGATCCTTGGAGGAGAGGAGCTGGTGGGTCCTGTAGGAAGGCAATGCATCAAGAAAGGGAAGTGTTTTGTAAATGCATGAGACACAGCCACCTTGTGTTCCCCTTATTACCTCTGTGCAGGCTGCAAACCCTTTACAGCTGAGACAAACTTTTTGCTGGTTTGAATACAGTGGTCAGTGTAGTGGACTCTTATCTCTAACTGAAGTGGAGAGGCAAACTGAAATGAGAGTAATGTTGGAAAACGGGCTATCTGGTTGACCTCCAAAGTAGTATTATTTAACAGCAGCTACAAATGCATTGGCAAACCATTGGAAAAATTACACAAAATAAGAAGCAGCAACGGAATTATTTAAACACAAAAGGGCAATGCAGAATTGATGTTCAGAGTCTGTTCCCAAGTGCTTTTGTCATCGTGTGTTACGAGCGCTGTATACCCGCCCAACTGATGCAATTCCCATGGATATCTTGGCAGTACTTGAGTTACATCCCATCCCCAGGGAGCTGACCCTTGCTTCACTGAGTGGGGAGAAAAAGTCCCTCTCAGGATTCAATGACCCTGCTCCAGCTTGACCATGTACTTTTGGATGGCTTGCTGAGGTCATATGTGTTGACTTACCCTGTTCCTATGTAATATAAATTGGCAAATCTCTTTGGAGAGAGCCTATGACTCTGCACTTACTGAACAGCACCAGACTCCTGAGCTGTGTCTCAAACTGTTTC
>NW_009258661.1:1431386-1455278 GCF_000687185.1 Egretta garzetta
CGCTGACTTGTTTCTATAAGCTGGAGCAACGAGACATGCAAGGCAAAGAGGTCAAAATGGAATAAGGAGAAGGTACTACCTCTTGCCATGGAAAGCTATCCTAAACAATTCATCTGGGATCAGAAAGGTCATGCTGTAGAGTAAATAAATGGAGTCAGCATTGATAGTGGTTCTTTCCTACCAACACAAAGAAAGGGAGAGAGCACGTGTTCTTGAAGCATGTATCAGCAGCAGTAAAGGGAGTTTGTAACTGTTGGCTTACAAAATGTAAAGTTCAAAACTATGGAGAGAGAATAAATCAAGTCCTCAAAACACAAAATAAAATGATGCAGAAACAAGTTGCAGAAAGGAGGAGGAAAATGGAGCTCAGGGAAGGAGATGAAAGAGAATAGTGAAGAGAATGATCAAACAAAAGAATTTAAAAATAGAAATTGAAGAGTGATGCTCCTTTTCCCACTAGATGCTCAGATAAAAATTAAAAGCAAGGTGTTTGGAAATGAAGGTAATGAATGAGGCAGCAAACTGGGATGCTATCATCAAAAGAAGGAAAACTTTCAAAGAACCCTAGGACTGAGAGAGGGATGGGAAAATTTCTTGCTTGTACTGTCAGCAGCCGCTCTCTACCCCCATCTCATTCTGCAGCGCTGTGTTGCTCACTCAATCTGTCTGGAACACTGATGGTAATGGAGTAAGGAAGAGAAAAAAAAAACAAACCAAAGAGCTAAACTTTGGCTCTGCATATTAGTACAGAAATCAGCACATCTCAAATTTTCTTCATTTTTTTTTCCCAGTTGAAAGTTCCAGGCAGCTTTAGGTGGAAACAACTGAAATATGATATAGCTAAAACTTCCTTCACGCGCTGCTCCCCGAATGGAGCACTATACAATGTCACAGTGGCAGGCTTCAATCTTTTTCTTTCAAATGACTTTTTTTTTTTTTTAAGCATGTGTGGTGTGGAGAATCTCTACACAAGTCAAAATGGGAGCGCTGTGCACCCTGTCAGGGCTTTGTTTTGATACACGGAAATAAAAGCTTGCACTAAGAGAACTCTGCTGCCGCTGCTGCCCTTAGTCCTTGAAGCAGGTTTCTCCTCAGCTGACATCTGCTGCTGCCGCTTGATGAATCACATCAGCTCCATTGGCACAGAAACAATTGCAGAAATACTTCAGATATGGAGAATTAAATGGCTGCTGTAGTAGGCTGAGAGCACCTGAAGATGTTAGCTACCTCTCATCTGGTAGCCTGATTTAGTTTTAGAAGCCATCCAAATATTTGCACCTCTTAAGGCTTTAAAAAAATAAAAGTCTTTGCTATGGTGCTATGGAAAATGTGACAGCGTTCCATAGGGATCTGGCTGAACGAGCAGTCCTTGGGACTGCGATCACCGGGACACGGCAGCGGAGCCACTGGCACGGTGAGGCTGGTTCATCCTTTACAGGGTGCTGCCAGCTGGGTGCAGAAGAGCCAAATGAGAAAGGGGTCTTGCAGCCCCCAGCTAAAGGAGCATGAAGGCAGAGTGATAGAGCAGTGAGGCAGAAAAGGAAAAACACAGGAAAAGCAAGCGAGGTATTTTCTGTCTGGATATACGCTGTGGCAATTGGCAACAGCCCTTTTTGGAATGAATAAATCCAAGTACTCACTGTGATAGAGGTTTTGAGATCCCTTTTCCTTAATGCTTAAATAAAACTGTTGATTTTTTTTTTTAATTTTAGATTAAAACACCTATTATAAAGACTATAAAGACTTTTTTCTTTGCCCTGCCTCTGGGATAAGTACTGATGTACTGTACCTGAGCCACAGCAAAGGACTTGTATTTGGAAAAAGTGCCGAATGCAAGATGACCTTTGACTAAAACTAGGTCTGCTGAAAACCCCAAGCACTCAAAAATTCAGCATTTCCTCTGCTTGCCGACCCTCCCTGCTTTGTTACTCATCCACAGCTCTATGCTCTCTCTTGGTTTCATTTTGCCAAAGATAAAACCTTTGGCATGGCAAAGCTACCAGTGATGCACTAGGGCTGTTTAAAATGGATGGCTGGGGTGTTTTTTAGATGCTCTGAAAAGGCCATAAAGTAAACCTGACTCTTTCTCCATATATTAAGCTCAGCTGCTGCTTCCCTTTCTGATCTAATTTGCAATAGGTGGTGGTTGTATCCTGAATACTTCTCCACCTGGACCTCTGTGGTTTCCGCGAAAAGTCAGACATTCTTACCGGAGAAATACAATATGCACATAAATCTGGCATGCCGTTTATTACAGAAGGCTAAATCCTATATCATCCATCCCATGGTGAAGTCTGAGCAGTTACAGCAATGTACAGTCACAGATTCTATCTCCAGAATATAAGCACCACAAACTTTGCACTTTCTGGAATAAAACGCTGCAGCTGAAATGTGAAAATATTTCTGCAGACGCTGCAGCGTCGCTGCGGTGAAAGAACAACGCTGTGTTATTGATTCAGCTGAATTGCTTCTTGCAGAGCAAGCATCAAAGCAAGGCTGTTTTATCAGTTTACATGCTTTAAACTGAGAGTTTATTTCTTGCGTAATCCTCCTCGAGGCGCTCTGGTGGCTGAGCAGAACCATTGCCAGAAGCGTCTGCTTCCTGCTCTGCAAATGTAATTCCTGCTCCCTTCCCTCTCTTTTTTGGGCTGACTTCTGTGAGTTTTCTACATGCACTGTTGCTGAACCAGGTAGAGGGCTTTTTTTTATGAAGAAAACATGGATCTGGATTTTTAAGGGATTCCTGAGTTTAGGAAAAAAATGGCTGGTTTGCTCCTTTGAGATCAGTCTCATCTCACTACAGAAGTGTGCTGGAACAAGGGACAACTTTCTCCATGTGCAGAGGATCACACGGGGGCCCAAACCTACTCGGTCTTGCTTGGCTGCAGGGCTGCTGCATTGCGCTTCAGCCATCTGTTGATCAGCCCCTCTAGTAAAATCGCCGGGCTAGAAGTGATTAGCTGTGAGCATTTTGAGACCAGTTGGTCTCTACCAGCCAGGTCTGACTTTAGATAGCGTGCTTTAATGCAGGACTCCTGCAGCATCATATCTTTAGAGATCTCTCTACTTCTGCTCTTGTGGTCTCCTCTCGGTATTAAGATGGAGATCTTATACCTTGAACCAATAGTGAGGACCATAAAAAGAAGCTTATTAACCATACCTTTACATTGACTCCAGCTCAGGGAATCTTCCTAATCTGAACTTCATGGGAGATGTATACAAAGATGAAGCTGGTTTAGGATGTAGGTGAGATGGGCTTATGGCTTTCAAGGGTGAAATATCTGCCGCGGGGGGGGGAAGGCTGCTGCAGTCCCAGGCAGAGCGGGTGTTTTGTGTGTGAAGGCTTTTCTCCTGTGTAAATATTCACAGGTCACTGAATAGCTGGATGTTTCCGTTGTCTTGCTTACAGTAAAACCTGAGCAGTGTAGACAGAGTCATGCTTACAGAGACATGCTTGAGCACAAAGCTGTGTCCATTGCCTGGGGTCTCCTACCCTCACCCTGCTCCCAAGACCAGGCTGTTGGATGTTTTGGTTTACACATGATTAACGTAGTGGCTCCCAGGAAACAATCCTGCCCAAGCTGAGAAATGGTGTGAGTATCTGCCGGTACCTTCATTTCCTACTTGTCTTGAAGCCCCTGGGGTTTGGTTGCTGTGGGGACTGGCCTAGCATCAGGTCCTTCTGGCTCTGCTGGTGGTGCACTTGGCCAGGTGAGAAGGGTGCTCCCCATTCCCCTTCTTGGACCGGGGGCTGTTTTCTCCTCTGCTGTTCTTCCCATCCCTACTGCCACCTGAATTTTTTCTCTCCAAAATAAAGCTGCTAACGTCTATTTTTATTGTATTGGAAAAGCCTGTGTGGCAGTTTTGAGGAGGGAACAGCAGCGCAGCAATTCTTTCTTGGGACACTTTGTTCCTAAGCACAGGAAGTTGTAAAATTGCTGATAACAAGCTAGTTCATTCATAGCTGATGCCAGAAATGACTGCGTTCTGTCAAGGCACTGGCTTCGTGGAAAAGAGCTGAGGATTGAGAAAAGCAGGGAGTTGTCGGTTCTGACGCTTTCAGTTACAGTGGATGGTTTTTTTCCTCAAAGTCTGTTATCTTCAACTATTTCCCTCAGAGCGAAGTAGATAGTTTTGGTCCGGGCTGGGCTCAGTGCTCTTTTTTTTTTTTTAGTAGTATCTCTCTTTTTAATAAGTCTCTCTCTCTTTAGTAATTAACAACACTTCTCCAGTGCCATTTCTCTGTTGTGGATTCTACCAACCAGATGCCAAAGGTTATTTTCTGGGCTGTTGTAAATGGTTGACATTTCAGCTCCTGTATTGTTACTGAGGCATTCTGAGAAATATTTTCTCAATATATTTCCCAGCATCACAGTAATTCTATCTTTACTTCTCAAGATGCAAGAAGATGTGTTACTCCATGGAAGAGAACATCCCAAGACTGAAACATGATTCTTGGAACTAAACAGCCATACTGCTTTCATGAGTATACTTTAAATCAAACTAAGTTATGGGTGAGCGACAGTATGTCTTGTTTCAGCAAAAATTTGTTTTGTGTTTTCTGCATTCAGCATAGAGAGACAAGGATTCATTTTCTTGAAGAGCTTCCTATTTTGTGTACTTAACATAGCTGTGGAAAAACAAATGATCTAGGGGGTAGGTTTTGGTATTAATTCTATCTTCCCATCTGTGGTCCCACCCAGTATCTCTGGAGCATCAGGGGGTATGTCATGACTTCAGGGAGGATGGTTTCTGGTTATGGTCACGTCTGGGAAACTAAACAATATCACAGGACATGCTGGAGCATGGTTTACTTGCAACAAGGGCACATTGACCCAAACTTCTTTCTTTCGTTACCACTTCTTTTATTTTTGAGGGGCATTTTTTAGGAGTGACCTTAACTGTAAAATTGCCATCAGTTCATTTCCCCCTCCATTTGGTTTGTGGTCTCCCTCCTGAGACTCGCAGTCTTGGGGTCATAACTAAATTGTCTGGAAGCCTTACAAAGGGCAGATGATGTGAGGAGGTGGCCCTGCTCAGTCAGTCTCCTTTTCAGGGTCCTGTGTCCTATTTCTGTCAAGGTATCAGCTGAGGTTTCATGGAAGCAGGGAGCACACTACAATGTATAAGCCTGACTCTAAATGCTACCACTTTCCTATTCACCTATACCTACTGGGGAAGAGGGCTTGGGGGACTCCAGGGCCATATCATCCAGGACACTCGTTCTGGTAGTCTCCCTGCCTTCTTAGAAGGGCCGTGGCTAAGCTGTGAGACAAGTGCATCTCATTGTGACTTTCCCATACAACTTCTCTTTCTACTGTTGGTTTTAGATTGATTAATAGCTGCTCTTCAAGGCAGGGCAGATATCCAGGATAATGCTTTTTTAGCCAGAGGAAAAAAAAAATTATGGTCTACCCAACCAGGCTGAGGTTCTTACTGCCTTGGATTTGCTGATGCAACAGTAATACCTAACACACTGTCTTAGAATTGACAAATGCCAATGAAATCATAAAGGCTACTTTGATTTGTGCCACGTCAACTTGGTAAACACAATTTATGTAACGCTACCCAGGGTTGTGCTTAACAGGATACGATCCGTAAGAATTCAGTGTTTACTATGATGTGTTGGTATCTTTGTTCTGATCATGTTGTATTTAAGCATGAGCTTTTGAAGACCTCACTTCTTAGACTAAAAAGATCTGTGTCTCTGTGTTATTGAGACTGAAGAATTAGAGGAGTTCTTCAGTTTAAAAAAAGTTGTAGAATTCATCTTGGCTGTGCTGAGGGGTCTGAAGCTGGGGTCTGGTCTAGTCGTCTCCTGGGTCAATGTGCCCAGTATTTTGCAATAGCAGTAGATGCAGAACAGCCAGCCACTGGGGAAGAGGAAAATCTGCTGTCACTCTAGCGAGCCTTGAGAGACTCTGGGTCCTCCTACAAGCTCTTACTGGGTCCCTGAAATTGGTTTACACTTCTAGGCAGATATCCAGCTATGTTGCAAGAAGGGAATGGCTCTTTACCCTTAACAGTCCACACAGATAAGGATTGCCTGCTGCCAGAAAACCTGTTTTTCAGAGTAATGAAGTAAAGCCAACAGGACTGGTGACAAGAGCTCTCCTTTCCTAGACAGGATTCATCCCAGAAGAGCGTGGTGCGTGCTAGTCAACAGCTCTAACACTGCTGTAGCAGAATAACCATGAACCTGGGGTACGTCCTGGCCTGTGAGTACTGAGGACGCTTTCTTGTAGCCTCTAGCAATGGCTTTTAGGTGGAGTCTAATGGTAATGGCTTTTAGATGTGGTGCAAGTAATTTAATGGTAAAATTTTAGTAGTGTGTGTGCATGCTATGCTCTGAGAAAGTGATATGATCCTTATTAATGTGATGGGAGTTGAAGCCCTCCTAACTGTGCCTTGCATATGTTTTTAAAGTAATTAAATTGCAGGACTAGGTTATCCTGTAGTGAATATGTCTCTGCTCAGAAAACAAACTGGGATGTAATGTTACATATACTGCAGATCTTGCGTACGTTGGTTTTGTGCCTCTGGTGATAAGCCCATTCAGTTACAGGTAGCACGAATCTCAGTACATATGTAAGTAGAGTCATACACTCCTGTTGTTGCAGTTTCTGGGCTGTGCTGATATAAATTGAAGCAGGATTTGTCCACATAAAAAGGAAATATGTGTGTATCTAATCAAATTCCACCTTATTTCATACTCCTGTTCAACTTTAGTGATTTCAGCAAAGATATGACTAACATCAGGCTTTGGCTTTGCTGTGTGGGTTTGCAGGAGGATTCAGCAAAGCAAGGCTTGCCACTACCCACTGCAGAATTTCTGTCACTGGAAAAAGTTATTATGTTCACACAGGGAGAGGCATTCAGTTAGAAGCTGGTTTTCTGTTTACAGGGATTTTTTTTCAAGGCAGTGCAGTTGACAGAACTAACTGTCCCCCATTAATGGAATGTGAATGTGAAGCTGCTGAAAGCAGCTGAAGGACTGGGAAAGCTGGGAAATCTGCACTCCGTTGGCTGCACTAACAACACCGAGAAACATCTGCAGTGCCAGCCTCTCAGTTCTGCTGGTTACGCTTAATTATTTAGAGCAGAGAGAGCATTTGAGTCCATTTTTTTCTTCCTCTGAGAGTAGAAACATTAACATTTTCTTGGTGATTTGTACAGATAAGGTAGTGATTCCAAGTGCGTTTCGTGATGCAAGATACGCTTTTGGAGACTTTCAGATGCTTGAAGTGAAGAACACAAAGTGATCTTGCTATTTCATCAATCAGTATAAAATGCTGCCTGTGATTAACATCTCCATTAACAGTAATCTCTCAAACTGCTTGGAAAAATGTTTCAAGTGCAACATATTGGTGCATTAAAAATAAAGCACTGATCAGCGCAATGTAGTGCCAAAGTCTGTTTGCAGGTTTGATGGCTACAGCGGAGAACAGGCTGGGGATAGTGCCAAACATAGGGACTTCTTTTTCTTTTTTTTCTTTTTTCTCCAAGAAGGAAGCAAGCTTGTAGAAAATAGTATCGTTTTCTGGTTATAACAACTCATATATTTGTAGACTCTGTGCAGTGGAAACTGAAATGGTCACACTGAAACACACATAGTGAGTAATGAAGTGCATACATATCAAAGTAACATGATGTTCTATAGTATTTTATGAAACGTTTCCAATAAATCATATACAGATACATATCATCCAACAGAGGCCAGGAGCCTCAGTGTTTTTAATCCTAGGTTGGGCACTTATTTTCTTTTTGCTTGGAACAACCCTTTTGAATTTCCCATTGAGTTATTGTCTCTAAGAATCCCTTTCTTCCCTGACGTTTGTCTTGTAAAGGCCACTTAGTGGCAGTCTGCAAAGTTAATTAAGGAACAAAGGGCCTACAGAAGGCAGGTGTCAGGTACAACTCTGTCTGTGTCGTATATTTGAAACACATTCGCTAGGTAGGACTCTTCAGACAATAAACTACTGAAGTGTCATCAGTCTCACAACTTTGCACATCCCCCAGAACGGCACAGTCTGCGTTGCTCCAGAAAAGGACTAACCTGACCAGGTTATAAATGCAATCTGCTTAAAGTGAATCATATGACAAGAAATATGGTCATGGTTCGAAATGACAGCATGAAAATGAAGACTTTGTACCCAGTTGTTCTGATGTCCTATTTGAGAAGAATCTGTGGTGGGTTCTCTGATGGTGTGCTCTCCTGCTCTTCAAAGCAGTAGCCCTGTGTTGATGTGCTCTAGTTGGAGGATGTGACAAGTAGTTATTGTCCGGAGTTTGGGATGGGCAGTCATATCTCCCCATTAAACACAAAGTACCTACACTCCTAACCTACTCCCCTGAAATCACCCATGTCCTAGGCTGGTTCTCTGACAGCTGAACAAGCCCTTTGTGCAGTGGTGGACTATGTTTCAGCATTTTTACTGAACAAAATGCTGACAGTTTGGTAGAATTGGCACAGGATGACAATGAAATGGCAGGTCTAGTTGTCCTGAGTGTCATGACAACAGTTTCCCTCATTTGAAGGCCTAGTTCAGAGCCTGATGACACCAGCAGTGCCATACCATGAATGTATCTCCAACTTTGCTTGTTGGTTTATAATAGTGTGCTGAATCTCAGATGAATGAGGAGCTGCAGCATGCCTTGGATCTGTTGATCTAATCAAGCATATGATTTGTTTTACAAAGAAAAACGAGGTGAGGCTTTGTGTAACTGGTATTGATAATTGAATGTTGGAGGGAGTATTACTGGCTGGAGTGTCCCCCTGAGGTGTCAATGAGAGATAATGCAACATATATCATACAGAAACTATCATGAGAAATAACCATGGAAATGTTATCACATGAGCCTGCCAGGTGCTGAAAAAGGGCTCTTTCCCCCCATTTTCTGTTGTCACAGCTACTGTGTGGTGGGAGGAAAGTGGGGGGCCAGGCAGCAGGACAGCTGTGGGGTGTGAAGGACCTCAGCTCTGTGAAGCAAGGAAAGTGCTCTGTGGTGTTGCTGTTCCTTCTGCATTCAGGCTATGGTCTGGGCCATGCCCAGAAGATCATGGCCATTTTTCCAGCAGCAGAGAGAGGATGTGTGATTGCATGGCTCGGGGATGCTCAGTACTATCTCTGTGCTTTCCAACCTTGCAAAGATGCCTTATGCAAAACCTATGGGAGCAGATGCTGGAGGGACAAAGTAACTCATTTGAATGTTCTGGGCATCATTAGATGAGCAAGAGGAACTCCATTCCTCATTTGCACAGTCGTCCTAATAAGGTGTGTTATCAAAAATTCTGAGGATCTCCTAAGCCATCCGCTGGCAAAACAGCTCTTGGCCCCCTCATTAGAGTGAGAGCTGCAATCAATTATAGAAGTGCCAAGGGTGATGAAAATTAGTTCCACTGGGTATTCGACTTCAGATTTTCTTTTTCCCCTGAGGGAGAGGAAAATGGATCAGAGAAGAGTAAGGTATTCATTTTATAGAGAAGAAACAAAAATAAAATAATGAAGGCAAAGCTCTCCTCAGACATAGGGCAGTTGATCAGTTCAATGGGAGATGGGAAGGACATGTATAGGACTGAAGGCATGCTGTCACGAAGCCAGGAAAGCTGAAGAATAGGAGGATACTTTAAGAGTGGTGACACCAAGGTTGCGTGGAAATGTCTTCAGGAAGGCATACAATTCAGGAGAAGAAAGCCTAGATTAGATTAATTAGAGAACCATTCAGGTCTCAGTCAAGACACCAAGAGCAGACATTGGTGAGGTGGCTCAAGATGCCACCACTGTGATATGAAACCTCTAGCCAAGAGGAAGAGTTCTGCTGCCCACCCAAGCTCTTCTCTAAGCAGCAAATTTAGTGAAACTTGGTTGTAATTGCTTTTCCAGGTTAGAGTAGCTAATTATTTTTGAGTATGGGAAAAGGGATGGCATTAGCTACAGTCTCTACCTCTCCCTCCACCAATCTTCCATGCATGAGAAACTTTCTCCTGCATTCGGAGAGTGAAGGCTTTCTCCTAATGTCTGTAGAGTTATTGGGCCTCTCTGTAGAATTTAAGAGCTTGTCTTGTGCAAGACAGTTTAGCATATGCAGCGTTAAGCCAATGACTCCAGCTCAAGTAGAAAAGTTCTACATTTGTTCCAAACATCTGTGAGAGACTAACTTCAAAGTGCTTAAAAAGGGCAAGTTTCTAAATAGTGGGACCTGGGAAAGATCTATAAGGGCAGAAGGGAGAAAGGCACTTAGGAAGAGAGAAGAGCTGTTAAAGGAAGATCTCAATTTCTCTGTTTAGAAGCTGCCAAAACTTCAAGAGGGGATTGATCTTGAATTGTTTTGGATTAGATTTTATTTCTGATTAATCTGTTCCTTGGTATCTATGCCCAGAAAAAAACAATTCTATTTAAATCTTTTGAGTGGTATTACAAAATAAACATTTTAATTTTATTTGAAGGAGTTAAACAACGTGGTCGCATTTGAAAACACTATATTAAAGTGCTGACAGATGTCCAGGTCCACTTTCCTCCATAATTAAAACTCTACTTGAATAAAACCTGAAAGGTCGTTGCCAGATCTCTTCTTTCAACCTTCTTTCATTACTTTTGAGGTTCAGGTTTTGTATAAACCTTGGCAGAAACTTGAGAACAGCAGTTAAATCCAGACTGTATTGGAGAAATAGGAACAAGCATGGCTGGGTATTTGTGGCCAAGTGAATGCTGGAATTTTATGATTCTTTGCAATGGAGACTTCAGTCATCAGTTTTGATGTTCTTTGAAAATTGGCTGCTTCTCCCTTTCATTCCCAGAATTCGGATGTTTGTAATATGGAATTTATAAACATTTTTGTTTCTGTTGCAATATTGCACCCAAAGCTTTCCACACAAATATTTATTTCTTTTTCATCTGGTTCTCTCTCAAAAGTGTGATTTATTTTTTTTTTTTTGCTATATTTGCTTCAAACCAGCGGTTTCGATGTAAAATCTCAATTATTTTGTTGTGGATGCTCGTTCTAACTGCTTGGCCAAGCCAAGTTGCTTTATTCATGACCACATTTCACAAGATGCCACAGAAATAAATCTATCTCCTCTACTGTGATTAGAATCTATCACACTTTTTCTGCTGTATGACCTTCTAGTAAGGTCTTATCAGCCAAAGCTATGTTGTTTTATGCCTATTATCTTATACAAAATCCCTGACTGAGGTTTATTGACCCTTGCCTCCTGTTCCAGCTCTGTCAGGAGCAGGACTTCCATTAATTTGGATTGCTCCTAGCAGTGGAAGAGGTGAGACTGGGGAATGGTTTCTAAGCAGTTATTATGTTGTGTACTAAATTAGCTGCTACATATTAAATTTTTTGCAATGAGTGAAAGGTATTTGCAATGCTTCTTTCTGCAAGTGTGAATCAGGTACCTAATATGCCTTCTACTCCCTGAGGGACGCAGGCGATGTGACATCCCTGGAAGGCAAGGTAATAATCGCTGAAGTCAGATAGAAAACTTGTTCTCACTGACCAGAAGGGCATCTGAATGGCTTTGTTAGTGTTAAATAAACTAAGGATGTGAAATACAGGTAGAGTATTCTGGCAGAGTAGGAAAAAACAGCTGAGAACAAGTCTGGCCTTTTCCACTGATCTGAAAAAAATTAGGGCAGGTATTTGTGAACCATCTGAGAGTACACAACTCAAATCTGCACAGCTGGGATGGACTGGAGGTCCTTGCCATGATGTTGGGATGCAGGATATCTCCAGTACATGTTTATCTCCATGTAAGCTGCTATTAAGAGTCGCTGCTCTTCTGAGATGAAATTTTCCTTTGTCTGTCTTGAAAGGCTTAAGCACAGCGTAGGGCTGGACTGAATGCTGTATCCTGAAGTGAACCGTGCTTGTAGGAAATGCCCTGTAATTGTATCCAACCCACGCTGGTTATTGTTCTGTCGTGGTCATGTGTGCTTATGTTTTAGCTTAGCTGGGTGGGTGCTGTAAGATCAGTAAAAGTTGGCAATCATACACTTACAAGGGGGGAAAAGCTCAGTGACTTAGCAGTTTTGAGAATATGATTTGCTTGATGTCAGATATTCATCCGCTACCTTGGTAAGACAACTAACTATTTCTGCTAGAAATTGTTGTGTAGTTATTTTTAATCCCTGCTCATTCTTAGTGCCTTTAAAAAAGAAGGGATATATTCTCTTCTTCCTTTTCATTCATTACAGCCTTCCTTCTAATTGTGGAAGGGTTGTTAAATCATGAGCTGGCTGGGACTACTCCAATATAGTAACATGCTAAAGGCTGAGTACCTACAAGAATATGTATTTACTGCAAACCCATCCATGGGAATCCTAATAAACAAGACTGTAGCTAAAAACTGATTCCTGCCTATAAAGGGAACTAAAACAACTGTGGGTCAATAGAAATACAAAAGAAATGCTGACTTATGCACAGCATTAAGCGGAAGCAAATGTCCAAATTTGTCCTGCGGAGCTGTGTGGATGCCCACTCAAGGGAAGGGGGCTTCCAGCCTGACGGGGCTGACGACATGCGGTTGGGATGTGTGCCTTGGAAAGGGGGCAGTGCTGACGTCTGGAGCCCACAGATGGGATCCAGACCAGGGGAAGAACTGAGTCTGAATGAGTTTTGATACCTTAATTTTTGAGGTTATGGACTGGCGCTGGTAGGGGGTGCCTGCAGGCAACTGTGCAAGAAGCTGTGGTGTTGAGCAATTAAACAAAAAACTTAGTGTTCATTCCTAATGTGCCTTGGACTTTATCTCTTACTGTTATTTTGGAAATACTTGAATGTTAATCTATGCTTGATATTGTTTTAAACTTAAAGAAAATCCCAAACCCTCAAAACCCACAAAACTCCAAAATATTTGATGGCAGTGCACTACCTAAATTTACTTGTGTATTAGGCATTTTAAATTTGCTTCACTGCAGATTTCTTTTTAGTTAGCTCCTAGTGACAGTGAATAAACAGAAGACCATATCCAAGCTTTCTACATAGGTTACCTTGGGCATATTTTTTTTTCTCTGCTACTTGTAATAACTCCTAAGTAATGCTGTAGGTACTGCAGAAAATAAATAACATGTGATTAATTCTAGAGGAATGACAGAAAGCAGTGGAAAGAGAGGTTGCTGGTTCAGAATGCTGAAGGCAGTGTAACTGAGACAGTCTGGAGCTGAGCAGGGAGGCAAAGCTCAACAGCTTACCTAGAACAGGGTTTGTAGCGCATGACTTCATGCCTTTTCTTTGGACCTAGGTTGGCCAAGCAGAAGCTAGGCTGAGCCTAACTCCCGTGTCTGGAGGAATGCCTTAACCGCTGGGGGGGCACGCCATGGGCTGTTCCCAGTAATCCTGTGGTTTTTTAGGGAAGCAAACATTTTGCAGACAAGCCAGATTTCAGCTATACAAATCTCCTCTCTGGAAAGGGAACACCCAGAGTAACCACGTATTTAAATTCCCAGTCTGAAACCTCTGATACTACTCAAATTTTTTTTTTTTTCATTCTTTTTTAACTTAGGCAGTCATCATGTTGCAAATGGAAGCTATTAAATCTCTGGGTAACTGGAACATTTAAAAGTGAAGTGTCTTCCCTTTCTGCTAGAAAAAGCTAACTCTAATTAGAATAGTACATTCTAGGATCCTGTGTGAACAAAATAACACAAAGAGCTGAGTAACCCTGCCTATGGAGTTTTGCTAGGAAGTACTGGGAAACTGGAGTGCCTGGTCACCTTTAAAATGATCCTCTTTCTCTGGACAGACCTCCTGACATGCGTGGAGTGATCTCAGGTTGAAATGTAGTATCAGGACTCTTCAGGCTTTCTCTTTTTGAGTGTGTTGCTTTTGTGTCACTAGTACATCGTGGTTTTGCTTGTCACCGTGTGGTTTTTATACTGCTGCTAATGCTTTGTAGGTGTCTGTTCTCAGTGCTTTTTTTAATGACTTTTTTGTTTATTAACTTACATCTGCATGGAAAACTTCAATTTTTGAGGTCAAACTGATTCTACTGGTCACCTTATGGGAGTTCATGAAAAAGAGTCTGGTTTGTAAGCCAGAGGAGAAATTTGTTCCACAATACTGTTCTCTTTATTCAAAAACTTCTCCAACTTTCTTGATGACACTGGTCTGAATTTGTTTTACAGATGACTCAGGGCTTTGCTGTAAAACTTGTAAATTATCTAATTAGATTTGTACAAACTGTTCTTCTGGAATAAACTGGAGTCACTTGGCCTTTGGGGGGTTGTGCCGGTGAAGCGATTTACATTTTTGTTTTTAGAGCTTCAGATTAACAAAGCAACAGAGTGTGTGCTGAACTTCAATAGATGTGGAAATAGGTTTTTGGGGGTGTTTTACTGTGTGTTACAGTACTGCAGTAATAAGCTGCTAGCATCTTCTGTAAGCAATGGCAAGAGAGGTGTATCCACAGCAGGATTCATTGTATTTTATAAATCCACGTATGTAAGATTTTGCTCTCGGCAGTGCCTGACTGGAGCAGGAGCACAGGCTGCCATTTTACACTAAATGCCTTGCGTTTAGGTGGCTGAGGGTGGGGGGGATTCATCTCTGGCTCTGCTACTCCTGAGTGGAAGAAGGATCTCAATTGCAAAGGAAGAACGCTGCTCAACAGGATTAAGAAGGGTAGCATTAGGGCCTAAAGTGTCTTCTGGACTGATTATTGAAAGCCACAGGGATAAACTTCTGGTGATTTTAATAAGATGATATTCTCCTTTTAAGAACAGCTAACTCCAGCTGAGCCTACTGAGGTCACCTTCCAGCTAGAAGATCTCTGTGGAAGGGGAATGGTGCCCTGAAGTGGAGGGAAAAGGCTGATACCTTGAATAAATGTGCAATAAATAGGACTCTGTGAGCCCTGTAAGTGACTCCAGACTCTTGTGTGTGCAGCTGATGGCAGGAGTGGAGTGAAGCTCTGCTCAGGGCAGCTGTGCATTTGAGAAGTAACGCAGTATTTAACAACAGTGAAGATTGAACACCAGTGCCCCTTGCTTTCTTCTGACACAGCATGATGCGGTCTACATGTAGTCTGCTGTTTCTGTGATTTAAAATCAGCTTCCTCCGCCTCCCCTCTGCTGTCAGCGGTGGTATTTTCCAGATCCCTTTCCAGTACTTAACTCACATTCTGAGCCTGAGCAGCCCTGCCTCTCAGGCTTGTGTTAAAGTGTCTGCCTTGGGTGGGAGATGATATACAGTAGTCTCCTTTATTTACAGGAATGTCTCTTTAAATGAGAAATACCCTCTAGAATTTCCCCCAAAGAGTAGTCCAGCTGCTGTACTCGCACATCCCGTTCCCCAGGACACCCATGGAAAGGGCATATGGATTTCTCACTGCCCCGAATGAAAAATGTTCCTGGTGAATGTAAATTTTCTCCTCAGGTTCATAGGTATATCAGGATCTATGGTCTTTTTGTGTGGTTTGGAGTGCTGCTCTGCTCTTTGCCTCTGAAAGAGGGGTTTGATTTACACTGGTTCTCTGTGAAAAATGGTAATACATGATTTATAATGGTATTCAGCCGACAACAATGATTTCCTGAGTGCTCATTTGAAAAAAAAAAAAAAAGTGCAGGAGGAGGCTCAAGCTGTCTGATAGATTTGAGGCCATCTCCACCATGCTTAAAATGTTAAGCTATGGATACTTGTAGGAAGATCTGGAAGAGAGATGGGTTTGTTCTGCACAATTTGACACAGAGGGACCCCATAGGCAATACAGGACCCCCGGGGAAAAGCTGCACCCCTTTATGCACCCTCCCAAAGGGGCTGAGCAGGCTGTGGGGTTTCCACCTGCCTTAACCTCCCCTCCCCACCAAGCACCCGTGAAATTCAGACCTGGATCACAGCATCTGTGCTCTGAGCAGTGGTTTTGGTCCAGCCTTTGCCTGCGGAAGCTGCTGCTCTTGCTTAGGTCAGAGAGCGAGCTCAGCAGCAGCGCTGGCCCGTAACCCCTGAGCACTCTGAATGCATTTGTACTCTGACTTCAGGATGTATCTCCCCCTGCATTTGGATAAACCCAGATGTTTTCTTATTTCCATGAGCTCTCTGGGGATAGCTTTGCTTCTGGCTGCCAGATCGAATGGTTTGGGGCTTCTGGCCGCTGCTTGGGGTTGGGAAGAGCTGTTGCACATTGATATTTTGTTGTTGTTGTTGTTCAGTAGTTTCCTTCATCAGGTGTTTCTGATAAGATCTCTCTCCTTTTACTTAATACCTTCCCTTGGTGTATGAGTTGGTGTCAGAATGAAAATGTATAGGTGCCCCTTACTCTGTCTCCCTTCTGCCTGCTCGGTTGGTGCTAATGCCTCGTCTGAGGGGAACAGACTGCTCAGCGTGAATAAATACCTCTAATAAAGAGAAAAAATATTTTACTTCCCCTGATGCCAAAGGGGTTGGGGAGGGTGGTGCTTGCACCAGCAGCAGGACATTGCTGCCTGATTCTCTGCCAGCGCCTCCTTAGCCCAGTGTTTCCTAGGGGGGAGCTTTTGGCTTCAGTGATGTATTACTTGCAAAGATAAGGAATTGTGGCCTTTTCTCTACTGACTAGGTACAGCAAGTTTCTCTTTTCAAGATTATTTCATTAAAACTTTATCCCGACGTGCTGCAAACTGTTCTTGTCATAACAGTGTCCAGATGTGTCTTTAAAATGGTCTTTATCCCTTGGTTTTGATAACCCTCCTTGGCAACTTACCCTCGGTGCTGAACACTCTATGCATTATCACCAGCAGTTCTGCTCGAGTGCCTGGATCTCTCCTGGTGTTTTAATTTTTTATTTTTTTTTTTAGTGAGAGGCTCAATAAACTAGGAAACACCAGCTTATTTCGTGTTGCCCAGGGCTTTAGATTTATAGTTCTCTGGTTGGGGACCAAACAAGTGAAAATAAAACCCAGTTGTTTTGCCTTATCTCACTGGTGAAGCATTGCCTGCAGGAACTGAATTCATCCTCTTGTTTCTGTTGGGTTCGCTGTTCGTTATTTCCCCTGCCTTTTCAATTCAATGTAGCCCAGCCTCTTGCACAGCAAAGCTCTTCTTTCCCATGCTTTGATTGAAACTTCCTCCCATTTCAGCTGTGCTTCACCAAGAGTACTTTGTCCTGGGCAGTAAAGGAAAGACACAGCTCCTCGATGCTGGCTTGCGAAGCCCATGCTGAGAATTCTTGTTTTCATACAATAACAGCCCTCCAAAGGAAGGCAGTCGGAACAGCACATGCCATCCACCCTGTGTAAGGCAATGGCATCGCTCGGGCTGGTATGATGTCCTTTGTTCGTGCACCCTCTGGGCTTATTTGCATTCATACATACAGTGGGAAATTGTAAGGGCTTCATGAGACCTAGAACCAATAAATCTTCTCAGGAGGGGATTCTTGGGGGCCTACGTAGTTTCCAATTTTGGGAGGTTTGCATGTGGTTTTTTTTTTCTTTGCTTGCAAAAACTTCTTAAAATTACTTAAAATACTTAACGTTGTTATGTTTGCACTTTTATTTATTTTTATTATTATTATACTTTTTATTATTCTATTTAGAAGGTATATTTTGAATTCTCAGCAGGACTTTTCTTTATGGTACTCTAGTGTCACAGCCACAGATAAATCAAATGTTTAATCTTCAGTTTTTAAATTATCAGCAAACTTTGGTATTTTATTTTCCTTGTCTCCTAATGATGTAGAAACACCTATTAAAAAAAAGGGCTTTTCCTTATCTTTCTCTTATCAGAATCATTTATCAATGGTTGCTATTGCCTCTGACCACTAGCTGCATCCTATATGTGACTGGTTTATATCAATGTGTTGGCTTGAGTGACCTGGGTGCTGGCACCCCTTTAGTACTGGCAGAGCTGGACTTGTAACCATAATCTGTCTCGGTAATGCCACACATTAGTTCCAGGGGAGTCCTTAAGTTGGGCAACTTCAGCATCTTCCTGCCACCTTGCGTCTGTGGCTTGCAGCAGTACCAAGGGGAGCTGGGTTGAGCAAACCACGTGCCTACTTCATTCTTGCCTGTTTGGAGACGTGGTTTCTGGATATGCTTGCTGTGTCCTACTCTGCTTCTCTGATTAAGCCTTCCTCTTGTAAATCTATTTCTGAGGCAATTGCTACTCTCTTGCATGTCATCTTGAATATTTTTCCGTCATTAATTTTTAGTTTTATCCAATACCAGGCCCATTGCTGAAAATTCCATGCCTGGAGAGGTATAAAATAAGTGAACGTGAACATTTCAACAGTGACTTAAAGCATAAATCCCCGAATTCACATCTGCTTTATCTTCCCTGACAAGAAAAGACTACATTAAAGGAAAAGAGTAAGTAGGAGTAGAATTAAGGCGTTACGGTTCAGGATTGCTAGATGCGTGGAAGATAAGAATTTCAGATCTTCCCAGATTTCGTTATTTTCTGGCCCATCATTTGCCATTTCAAATGAATCAGCATCCTGTCAGTGGTGCAGTCTTGCTCCATTATGGCAAGAATATCTGAGTCAATCTGAGTTAAAGTACGGTACTGACTGTGCAGATAGCAATGTTTCAGTCATGTCAGCAGAGAAAAATGGGAAGTGCTGCCTGGGTCAGACCAAGGCTTGGCTGAAAGCATGTTCAGTGCTGCCTGTCCCTGCCTTTTGCTGTCCTGACAACCAGACTGACCCTCGGTACTAGTCCTTTAAGCACTGTTAACGCCAGTCCTGTTCTGTAATGCAGAAAAACGCCAACCACCTCACTACAGACAGAACCGTAATGTTGGCCATGCTGCTGTGCGAAGCTTTGCCCCGGCACTGCTGGCCCTCCCGCTTCTCCCTGTGGCCCACAGCACAGCCTGAGGGTGCAGGCAGATGCTGCTGCCCTTAGCAAGGACTGTACTGGCTGGTGTTGAAGTGCGAGAGGGTATATGCCCTGTAGTTTCTTAGGCTTTCAGAAAGACATTTATGTATGATACATCCAATCATCAAAAAAAAAAAAATGTAAAAATAGCTCAAAAAAAATGGCTGAAGTAGTGATTTCTTTTCTATCAAGTTCTTGTTGCCTCCAGAAGAGAACTGTTGTGTTATCTATTAGAAAGGGCACCAGTTTGAGAATGGACTATCCTAAATTGTGGTCTTGCTTTTGTTATCTGAAGTAATTTTCCTGTTTGCAGTTGTATTTCCTTCGATTCCAACTGTGGTAGCCTGTGGGGGTTTTTTTTTGGTGGTTTTTTTTTTTTAAAAAAGGCACTTTTGTGATGATTACAGGATAGCCATGGCATAATGCTCTAATATTTCCACCAGAGTAAATGCTGCTGTCGCTGTGAGGCAAACATGTCCCAGTCTGGTGTGGCTCCCCAGGGATCTGGTGTAGGAGAGCCCCGATAGCCCCACGCAGCAGGGAGGAGGAAAACTGGGAAGAGAAATCCTTCGGTTGCCCAAGCTAATGGCCTCTACCTTCTGTATGTCCTGCAAAATGCTAAACTCTGTGCGTTCCCTAAATGACGGAAGAATCTGACCCTCTAATCCTCTTTCTCTAATTACGTTACATCTGTACCTTGCTTGATTTGGGCCTTAATGCAGCAAAGCTTTTTAAGCACGTTAAAGTGTTTTCCTTAATCAGGTCCTTGGGTTCTAATTCAAATACTCCCAGAGGTCTTTCTTCCCTGGTTTGGACAGTGTTTCCACATTTCCAGACAGAAGCAAAACATGGTATTTTTTTTTGCTTCCTTGACATGCTTCACAGAGACCTCTCTTATCGGTGCTTGAAAGCATTTTAGTGCTCTTTCTCCAAGGAAGCTGACAATAAAGCTGGCCTGAAATGTAGGTACAGTCAGGACAGACCTTGCAGCTGGGCTCAGTAGCTGCTGCTCAGGCTCCTGAGAGCGGTCCAGGGTGAGCATCTGACATGCAGCTGTGTCCTACCCTAACTGCCGGGGTGCTCATCATCCTCCCGCCTGCTGCAAACTGGCAGCACCTTGCGTGTGACCACGCAGCCGCCCACCTCTCCTCCTCTTCCGAGGCAAAGGACTCTGATTCTTCCAGAATATTTGATTTAGTTTTCATGCCACTTCAAAGCTGCTTCAGAAAGTTGATTTGCTGTTTTGTCACCCAAAGTTTGGTTCCCAGCATCCTCTCATAGCTGCACCAGCCAACCGTGCCCCCACTCCTGTTTTGCAGCACCTCCCTTTTTACTTGGTGCCAGGCTGGTTTCTAGTGGACTTTGTGTGGTGCAGTTATTTTTTCTTGCTGCAGGCAAGCAAATGCCAAGCATATTTAGCCTGTTTCTGCCCGTGGGTATGACCTTCCTATGCCTCTGCCCTGCCTCGCCATCTCTCCGCCCACCCTTTTCCCTCGTCTCCATCTCTAGCTGATTTCCCCCCAAGACTTGCACCCATTCACACTCAAGAAATTAATCTCAGAAAGGATGAACAGGACTCTCAGAGTCTGCGAGCAGTTGCTCTATTGCCTCTGCCTCTAAGCAATGTTTTTCCCCATCTCCATGTCTGTCTTCTCTGCAGGGCACAGATCCTTTTTCTCTCTTTTCAGAGGGGATCGTGATTTCAGCTGAGCCCTACAGGCTTCTGCATAATATGGAGTAATATTTGCTTTAATTAACTATTTGTATTCTCTTGGTGTGTTGCATTCTGCTCTGACGATTTTATGTTGCTGGGCAGGTTGCTATTGCTGAACAACCCGATGCTACTGAAGAGCAATCCCTAACCTTTTAAGAGGGGTAGTTCAGGCAACGTTGAAGAGCATATCATGATGTGTAGCACATCCCTTCTACAGTAAAGCCAGATAATTTATACCCCTATAGAATGTTCTCTATGAGGGTCTGTGTGCTTTTAAACGGAGCTTTATGAATCTGCTCAGGTTTTATAGAACTGTATGGGTGTTGTCCAAGTTTAAAATTTTATTGGTCATCTTCATTGTGACAGAAAATTGAGTTTCCCTTTTATTAGTCTATAATGGTGGCTGGTGTATGTCACACTGCTCACAGTAAAAAAATAAAACAGTCTATTTTAAAGTTGGAGACTCTGCTGTATTTCATATTTCCACTGCCCCAAGGAAATATCTTAAAATTGCTTTACTGCTTTTGAAAGAAAAATGTTCTGGTTGGATTTGGAACTGAAGCGGCCTGTTGTATCCTATTTCACGTTAAAGGAGCTAAACTGTAAGAAAGGGCTGCTTATCACAAATCTGTGGCAGAGAGCCACAGGATGTAAAGTGCAGATGAATGCAGGGAAAGTCTCTCTCTAATAAAAAGTGTGGAAACAATTTCACTGTCTCTTTATCCATGCCGTGGCCTGTGGGCATACAAGGCAACAGAGGGCATCCCAAGGTAATCGATAGAGGCCAAAAGAGCACCCAGGGTGATAGCAGTGCGTGAAGGTAGTCATGCCCAATGTCTGAGATGTGGCACGTCCTCAGATTTGCAGACTGCAGCTCCAGAGAGCAACTTTTATTTCTCCCTCATGTTCAGATTCCCTCTTGGACTTTGCTCTGTCTTGCACCAAAGTTGAGAGCAGAGCCCTGGTTAAAAGTCACAGAGCGGGTTTGGTCCTTTACCTCCCCAAACATTGGCCCCTGGGGTTAAAAGGAAGGGGTGGTTTCTTCCAATTTGCTCCCTCTCTTTTGAAAGCAACAAGCTCTTTGGCATCCAGACAGACTTGTGTTTTTCTGTATCTTTATGGTACTTAACGTGCCAGCTCCGCATCTCAGCTGGGACTCTGAGGTGTTACTGTGATATTATCATAATCATTGCAAGCAAATGGGCAAAGGATTCAGGGCTCAGTAGACATTTTCTCTTGGGTTTGGCCACCGGTGCCTGCCTGTGCGTGTTCTGTTGCCTTAATCTTGTCTGAGCGCATTGCAAGTGCCCACTGTTTACTTTTGGGATTCATTGAACACATCATTAAATTACTTCTGCAGGTTAATTGAAGCAGCTACATGAGTTCAGGTGTTAGGACGAGCTGAGTACTAATCTCCTTTGTGTGTTTTTGAAAGCCCATCTCAAAATCAGTAAGTATGCAGCTATTCTTCCCCTTTTAAATAAATATTGCCACGAAGGGTCCAGTCCTTGCTGGTATAGACAGTGCTGCTTGGGCTGTTCTGTGAAAGCATCTTTTAGGGGAGGACACAAAAGGGCAAACCATAAACCCAAAGCAAACCACTTTTATAGAGTGAGTCAGATAAAAATCAAGCAGGTTGTGGAGGAAATCATGCCTGCATTAGTGTATTTGTAATTAATCTATTTTAGGTTTGCATCACTAATTAATCACTTTTATGGTTCACATTACCGCATGCGAGTGCTTATTTGTAGTGTGATAGTTTGTCCTAACCGCTAGCATATCATAAAATAAGTAGTTGTTTCTGCCTGCCATTGTTTTCTGTGAATTTCCAGTCTTTCAATGACTTTACATGAACAGCAGAGTAGCTGTGGTGGGAGGCAGAAGGCTCTGCAAGGTCAGCAATAATTCTGTTGAGCAATAACTGGAACTGTTGGTCACTTGCAGGCTGTGATCCAGTAGCATCCTTGAGCAAAACACTTGCTTTTGGGAACTTTAACTCTTTAAAAACACCCCTACATCATGACCAGTATTTGCGAGAGAGTAGACGTAAGCTTTGTACGTGTACTGAGGCAGCGGGTGTGTGATAGTTTTCACCATGGATGGAGACATCATGATGCAAGTCTCCAAGCTACAGGAGTGAGTGAGTCAGGGTAAGCACGGAAACATCAGAACTGACTGTCCTCGATGTCGCTGTGATAAAATCCATCTCCTGGCAGTCAAGTCTTTGCACAGCCCTAGAAGGATCCAGGGTTGGACAAAGTGCTTTCCATCTGATCGGTTTGCTGTGAAAACAAAACCCTTTGGAGGTCTCGCTCCAGGTCCAAATCTGTTGGGTGTCTCCCACTCCCAGCTGTGGGTGCTGGTGCAAGACACAGGACAGGACTTGATCTTTTAGGCACTGGAACAACCCAGCTTCCTAAAGTAAAGGCATCAAAGGATCAGACATCACTTTAAGTCTGCTCACGGGGGCTGCCTCCATCCTAGCACTGGAATGAGACTGTGACTGGCAGATTGATGTATTAAAACACTCTGACACCCAATATTTTATCAACAGGGAAGGAATGAGATCGAAGCATAAATTTGCCTGGGTAATCTGAACGCAAAGGCTGTGTTTAACTGAGCAGTAGGAAAAAAAGGAGGCTTCCATGTTTCTGACAGGATCTTAAAGAGGCTTTGCAGATCCTGGGGAATCTTTGATATCTAGCTGGAGAGAAGCTGAGAGAAATGAATTGCTGTTGTGCAAAGGGAGGCCCTTTCACTGCCGGTGCTGTGCAGCGTGCTGCTTCCGATGAAAGAATGAAAAGAGGGAAACAAAGCCTGTGGGGGAGATGCATGACAAATTAAACCTCTGGATAACCTCGCGTCAGTAAATCACTTGCCCCAAACTCTAGCACTTCGTTCCTCAACATGCCGTGAAATCTTGTAAAAGCAGGACTTTACACCCTGCGTGTTTGAAGCTGAAGCCTTACTTAAGTGCATAAAATAGCACATTTTGGGAAAACTCCTCAGGGTCGTTATGTACCCCAGGCTGTACCTTTGTGTGGTGTTCCAGTCGAAACATCCCATGGTTGGGGTGAAATGGGGGAAATGCCTTTGATATGGCATTTGGCGTGTACCAGAATTTGGGCATATGTTTTATGCTTAATTTGAATCTCATCTAGGAAACCAAGCCAAGCTCCATCCTTTAGGGACCAGCCTCAGCCCTGCCTATCTGTGACAGGGACCTTCCTGTGCAATGTAACGTTTCTTTTCAGACCCTTGTACATGATAAAATGGTTTAATTATAAAAAGCTCTCATTAGTTACTAAATAGCTGAGAGAATTATTGCTATACAGTGGTTACAGGTAATGCAACATTCCAAATTATATATATATATATATA
>NW_009258661.1:1455425-1471291 GCF_000687185.1 Egretta garzetta
ATATATATATATATATGCTGGAATTCAGCCAGAAAGAGCACTTTGGGCAACCTTTCCTCTGCCTCCCTGTCCTTGCCCCTGCTGCTTAGCACAGCAGGGACCCAAAGCCAGGTGCAGCCCATGTGTTTGGGTAGATTTGTTCCTTTGCACTTCCTTTGGTAGGCAGGGCACAAATGCCTGCGTTTTCAGGCACACGAAGGAATTCGGTGCCTTTGTTAATGCTGTTTTGTTAGCGGACCTAAAACAAGATAGCTTCTTGGAATCTAATTGGTTGAAATGACTTTTGGTTTTGGTTTTTTTTTTTCTTTTGGACTAAAAAATGCCTCATAAAAGTCTGTCTTTGCAAGATGAATTTTGGCCTTTTATGCGTGTCTCTGATATACTTTATTTACTATTTGTATTGCAATAATGTTGAGGACCAAGATCATATTATGCCTAGAAAAAATGCAATTAAAAACCCACCCAACCAACCAACCAAACCCCTCAACAAACTAATGCTGTATTTTTCTCTTAGTAAGGCACCACGATAGACTTTAAGAAGGCCTTGAAGGAGAGTATTGTATTTATAAACAGAGTGTTTAAAAAAAAGCCATGCATGCTGCCTAGCCATAACGCTGCCTGGGTAATTCTGTAAATGGGAAACCATGGGGCAATATCATTGCAGGGAGAGACCTGGGGCTGTAGAAAGGAGAAGGAGTAAGGGAGGTCCTTCAGGCCCTGAAGGGTTCTGCGTTGGGGTAAGGGGATGAAGAGGTGCAGATATGGATGTGGTGGCTCTGAGTGAAGCTCTAGGAAGAGGCTGGCAGCAGTGCTGCTGGGAGCTTGCTGTTCATTTCCCTGCCTGTGTCTGAGACCGACAGTCTGGCAACCACCTTAAATTTGAAAGAGAAAGGAAGTTTTTAAGATGAGCAGATTCATACAAAAGCAAAAGTTTTGCTTTTTTCAGGAAAGTCCCCTTTGCCTGCATCATCTGTGCAGAATAAGCTGCTAGTTTGTGGTGCAGCTTTACAAAGCCCAGCTCCTGGCGGATGAGCTCTGAAATGGGCTCAAAAAGGCAAACAAATTTTTTTGCCTCTTGCATCGTTTTCTGACAGTGGCTGTTCAACAGTCCCACGTTTGAGGCAGTAAAACGTGCTTCTAGCTGAAGCTGAACTGCGGTGTATTACTGCTGTAGAGTCCTGAGTTTTGCTGCATGAAAACACAGTCCTAGGTAATCTCATGCATTTCCCAAATGGTGTTAACATTAACATAATTTAAATTTTGAATCCAGGTGCAAATTCCTGTAATGTCCTCTGTCCTTCAGCTTCTAGCAATTTCTAGCTCCAGCCAATTGTAACCGCATGTAAAATAAAATGGTGCAAGTAGCTATGCTATTTATAAAGAATTTTATCAATGCTTCCTGACCTAATATTGAAATGTCGATGTGTTTGTGACACAGGGATGCCGGCTTGAAGGCAAAGGGACAGGGCGGCGGGCACGGTGTTGGGCTGCTGCCCCTGTGCAGCCAACCGCTCCGAAATGCAACCCATTGCAGGCAAGGGGAGACAGGCACAGAGATGTCCCTGCCTGTAAGTTCAAGCAAAATTGTGCTTTGGGGTTTGCTTCATTTCAGAATTAAAGTTTGACCGTAAACTGGATAAAGTGAACTTTCTCATCTTTTACCAGTAAACATCTCTGAAACTGCAGAGATGAGGTAGGTGGAAGAAAAATGAGAAAACACAGGGTGCTCTGTCTTAACAGAGTTTGTAGATCAGCAGTAAATGAGAGGGCAGCCTGTTTTGGAGGGCTGCTTTCATGCACCAGAGGCAGGGTCCCATCCTTGGGCTTCCCTGCCAGGCTGTAAGCCGAGAGTTGGCGATGGCTTCGGTCAGTGGGTACCGCAGCAGCAGTGGAGGGGCTGTGCCTGGAGAGCTGCGAGGCTCTGACCCTCAGCTCTGGGGTGTGATCTCCTCTCTGCTGTAGGAGAAGCTTTGTCTGGTTTATTTTGCTCAGTCAGCACAGAAATGCACACATCTATTTTTCCAGCCTGAGACCGTTCTCGTCTTTAAGTCTTACTGAACAAATGAGATATTGTTCACTAGTTCTGAGAGCTGTTTGTTAGTTTAAAAAAAAAAAAAAATCTCCTTTCTCCCTTGTAGCAAAGAAAGTTAATTGAAGGAACAACTGGTTTAATGCTATCTGTTTAAAAAAAAAAATATTCTAATAAATGTTTAACATTTTAACAAAGTTCAGTACACGCTCCAGCAGTACCGCATCTGTGTTTCTTCTGCTCTTTTTTTAAGCTTGGCATACAAAGTACCATTTAAATACCATGGTGAAAAGGGCAAGCATTCGATTTAATGCCTTTGAAATTATTCTGGAATTAAATCCTGGGCAATATATCTCAGTCGAGCAGTGTTGCATGTAGCCACATGCAGCTAATGAGCCATCAAAGGCAATGCTTTAAATCCCCATGCATACAGTACACAGATCCTTTATTTTTGCTGTCATAACAGAAATCACCAACCTTGATTCTGGATCAAACACAGGTAAAGGGAAGAAAGAAAAAAAAAATGGAAAAAGGAGGGAGTAACTTTGCGGCTAATTGGAAAGAAATTTGAAAGAGCTGGGACTTCTTTCAACACCATTAATCACCTCTGCTGGAACATCCTTCACAACCCAAGCTTTTCTTGTCTTTGTTGCTATTTTCCTTCTTTAACATGGTACAAAATGTACACACCCTTTGTTGTTCTTGAAAGCCGTTTCTCTCGTGCTGTGGTGGAAGGGCTTTGAGTACAGCCCATTACAGCTCCCTTTGGTCTTGGCAGGGCCACAGGTTTTCTGCCTTCATCTGGTGCCCTGAACTTACCCATAAGGACATGGCTGCTTCTGCCCAGTGGGTTGACATCTTCTAAGTTGTCCAGCCCAGCAAGGCTGAGGATTTGAGGATTTAATGCAATGAAAATAAGAAGCCAGAATGGGAGGGTGCAAGATGATATTTGTGTACAGAGTCAAGACATGGGTTCTGCCAGCATTTCCTTCCCATGCCTTGTTTTCCCCAGGCAAAATGATCACATGCGACAGCTTCAGATCTATGCTGGTTGCCTGCAGGCTGCTTAATGGCCAGTGTAAGAGGAGTGATGACCATTAACTAGCTCCATAACCATGCGCATTCACCTTGCTGAAATCCTTGAGGTACCTGGAAGGAGGAGGCTCTGCTGAGGGTCACCTGCAGCCCTCGAGCAGAGGAGCAGTGCTGGCAATGTGTGGAAAGCCACACTGGTGGCCATGGCCACCTTGATTTTCACAGGGACTATGAGGAGAGATCAAAGTAGGTTGTCACCAAGCTGTTTTCCATCTGGTTGAGCTATTTGCCAGCAAGAGAACTGAATGGGTGCAGTGCATGTGTGTATTTTTTTAATATATATATATATTTTTTTTAACTTTTAAAGGTCAGAAGTCATCAATGTACATAAGTAAGCTGGTAGCTGAGAAGTGAGGGGCTGTACACTCCACACGTGCTGTTCCCAGCACCTTTTCTTGACTGGTTTGTGTTTTGGACAGCTTCATGGGGTAGGTTTTTAATGGTTCATGTCAGATGTCCTTTAATTGCATGATGATGATAGAAGCTAGGAGATGAGCAACCACAAGAAGCATCCATTTGCATTAGATGAAAGATGTTTGTAGGCTGAGGTAGGGCTTGCTTTAACACTTGAAATGCCCAAGGTAGTTAAAAAGGTGGGAGAGGGGAAAGGTTGTTATTGCCTCTACAGCTCCATGGGTATGGCACAGAGGAATTAAGCTGCCCAGAGATGTTAGGGAGGGGATTAATTAAACCCAGCCTTACTCGTGGAGGTGTGTTTGAGTGCTGTGGCTCAGCATCCACACGCTGCTCCTGTGTCCTGTGAAGCCACGCATGTATGCGGATCACGTGCATGTGTGGAAACGCACTCCTTTGCGCTGTTCTCAAGCGGCACATGAGGAAGCCAGAGTTCAAATTTGTAACTCTGATAATCCTTTTAACAGTAATTAATAATCTAGTAAGCAATAATGAAAAATGCTTAGGAGATGGGAGGAGAGATCTGTGTGAGTTTTTCAGCCTGCTATGTTGACCAGGGTATTCCCAAGCTCTTATGGTTTATCTCTGCAGTGTAATTTTTGAGCAAAATAACATTTTTACATTCTTATTTAAATGTTATCATCAGTTCTCACTAATGAAGTGTTTAAGAGGTTATAACTTTTACTGAGCTTTGAATTTTCTCTGGTTTCGATCCTTGGGCAATATGGCTCAGGCTTTGCGAGATGTTTACCTTTCTGGCAAAAGAGGTATAGAAAATAAATCAAGCTTTACTAATGTAATTAAAATAGCATTTTCTACTTTAACATATTTTTGTCTATATGTGTGTGTATGCATGTTTATAGAACACACACAAGTCTTCAGGTTTTTTCTTGTAGTGGAAATTCTATTCATACCTTTTAAAAAAGCATCAATGGAGACTGGTCATCTTTGCATTCAGCATACATTAATGTGATGAATAGAGATATTTTCCCCATACTGTTGCAAATATTTATAAACTACACTTCACTGCGATTTACTTTAAAATGTATTTTCTCTCTCAGGGGTTTCCTCTGTTTGTCATGGTATTTATCCAACTGGGAAACCCTGAAAAATGGGAATGTGTTAACAGAACAAGCTAGAGGGATACAAATCATTCTCTTTCTGCCCCTCTGTGGGAATAATGTGAATATTTATAGATCTGGAAAGCTTTCAGGAGTCTTTAATAAGTGAGAGCCAAACCATTCTCTTTGTGCTGATGCCATTTCTTGCTTTGACCTGAACATCCATCAGCTAGGAGCTGTAGCACCAAGGAGACTGAATCAAATCCGTCGTCTATACTTAGTCCAAAATTCTGGGCTTTTTACTGTTAAAATTGCAATAGAGAAGGAGCAACGGTGCAGAGCCCTGCAAGGGTAGCGTTGTTCACAGCACATGGCAAAAAGGACACTTAAATGCAGTCATCCTAGGGAGCGGCTTCTTGCTTTTCAACACCGCTGTGGAGTTGCATGGGTCAAACATAAGACCTATCCAACTGGCTTGTCTCATGCAGCTAGCAGTGTTCCCTCCACGATGTTTAGCAGTGGTTTCCAGGCCTCTGCAGCGGTCGCCTTTTGCCAAACTGCTTTATGGGGAAGGTGGGTAGGATTTTATGAGAAGTGAAAACGCGCTGATAAGACAAAAGAGGAGGTTCCAGTGAGCTCCTCTCGCTTATTGAAGCCAACTGATGGAGTGGGGAAAGGAGGAGGCTTAACACGAGCCGGTGGGAAAGCAGAGAGCAGAAAAAGCACTTCAAAGCGAAGGCTGAGCAGGGGTCAGAAGCACTGTCAGGTCTAAAGAGAAATGGACAGGGGAAAACCTAAACTCCCTGCACCTTCCCTGACAAAGAGAGCAATGTTGGGTACTAGAGGGAAGAGTGGAGGTTGGCAAAAATAGACAAACTGCAGGGAAGAGGAGGTTAGAGAAATCGTCAGAAAAAGGAAATTAATTGTGATTAAAAAAAGTGTCTAATGAAAAATCAGTCAAAGCTCTCCTGTTGTCTCTTTGGTTTTTGAGTTTCCAGGAACAAGGTGGGAGCAGAGCTCCTGAAAGTGAGTGGGAGCATGCATGTTGTATAAGAGGAGATGCGAGGCTGGGTTTTAGCATAGCTCATTCTTCATATGGCTCTTTCATGTAAATGTCATAGCTGATTCTTTTGGTTTTGGCTTTAGGACTGAAGGCCCAATTCTGACCCAGGCACAGGTCCCCCTTTCTGTAATATGGTACCAGCCTAAGTTAAATCTGCAGGATGGATCCTCGATTCTTTGTTCACATACAGCCAAAACAAATCAATAAAACATTCAAAGACTCACTTGGGATCGTAGATCCTATAAAGCTTTGCAGAATGTTAAGTTTTACCACAGTAAATACCTGAGGATGTTGCACAGACATGTAGCAACTGTATCCTATGGTGGTAAATGGTCATACAGGAACTGGAAAGTTATCTATTATAAAATGTCCCTAATAATTCTGTGTTGTCTAAGGATGGAGGCAAAGCAATCACAAACCAAGAACGTAGGGCAGGAAGAATGGCTTGCAATTGCTTTGAGATCTGCATTAAATCCAGATTTGGGGCAGGGGAATAAGTGTCAAGTATGACCCAGGGAGATGTGCTGGTTGCACCGGGGTCACATCCAGACAACTGCCTGCTGCACCCATCTGCGAGAGCTGGTAGAAAGTGGGGTGTGAGACCACCTCAGTGGCCGCATGTGCAGCTTCATGGTGGGAATGGTAAGGATTATCACTGGGAGAAGACTGACTAGCTGATACTGAAGCAGAGAAGAGGTTACTGCTGACTCGCACTGAAGCACTGGCCCTCTGCCTGGTTGCTGCCAAGCAGCGTGGCAAGCTCTCAGGGAGTTTGGGTTTCGAGGGTCTGCTGGCTCAGCACCTCCTGGGCATTCAGGCTGCTCCTGGCTCTGGTGTCTACAGGTTTTTAGCATGGATGTGTCCCAGCAGCTGCCTGGGTTGAGGGTACCCAGCTCCATGGTTTCCTTGAGGAGGAGCCAGGGGTCTGGCAATCTCTGCTGTGCCCTCCTGACAGCCTGGGAACGGGCTTGGGGCACCTGGCTCCTCTCGGGTTACTGGAAAGGAAAGGTGAATTCCTGGCAGCTAGAGGGATCATGAAATAGGAATCTCAGCTGTTGCCTAATTTGGAAAAACTTAATATTGTTTTGATGGAATTTTTTTTTATTTCCTGCCTATAAAGAATGTTGTAATTTCTAATCCTTTCTCTAAAACAGAATGATAATTTTATTCCAAGCTCCCCATGGACTGAATTTCAGTCATTCTACCCTTGAGATTAATTAGATTTTCTGCTGCATGTCCTAATTCTCCAGATCACAGTCTCTGCTTTTTTGGTGCTAGTCCTTTTGTCTTTAGGGTTCACTTGCCTCCACCATGCTTACACTGTAAAGTGGCTGCTTTGTCTCTTCCAGTGTTTAGAGAAACTTTCTTAACACCATTTTTTTCCCAAAAGCGAATTTAGATGCTATTTTCTCTTTGGCAATTCTTTCTGTCCTTTTAATAACCCTGGGATGCGGTGGAGCCAGTCTGTGCTCACTTCTCAGTCCCTTCTTCTGTGCTGCCCACTCCCCTGTCGCCTCCCTGTCCTACAGTGCGACTCCTGCTCACCCCAGGCCTGCTGGCTCGTTGCCATCACCAAGGCTGTCCAACTGCTCCCTCCACCCTGGGGCAAACCCCAAATGCAGTAAGCTCTTAGGGTTAAGAGAAAACGTCTGAGTTGGGGAGCAAACTGACACAGAGAGCTTAAATGTATGAGAGCATCAGTTGTATTAACAATTACTGAAGGGGGAAGGGTCAGTAGGGGACACTGTGGTCTCCCCTCTCATTTTGATTTCTGAGCTAAAATCTCGGTGATGAGGTTATACTGTCCCCCAATGAAAAGGTTGTTATATGCAGCAGGTGAAATGCATAAACTTTTAAGAAAGTGGCTGTGCACCAGTGTTTTGCCATGTAGCAGTTGTTAAGTAATCTTCAGTTGCAGGAAAGTTAGGAAGGGCTTTCGGGGTTGGTTTGAATGTTATGGAGTGCTAGATACCCGCAGCAGGAAAAGGTGCTATGTGCTCAGAGCAAATGCATTGATCTTGGAGATTAATGAATGTCTTGAGCCTGGACGAATGCCTGGAATGGTGCTTTCATCATCTCTGTGCAGACAACAGCCCTGTCCAAAAGCTCCAGTTGTCCCCTTGCTGACATGAGCATCCTGGCTCAGCTCAGCCCTCCCTTCCCTTCCGTGCTCGCAGGGGAAGCAGTAGCATGCTCAGGGGGCTCAACTGTGCCCTGGGTGATGTTGCCATGTCCTGGGATTGCCAGTCTGGGGTCTGCAATAACTCAGAGCAGTCTTAATCTGTGGGTTTGGGGAGCAGATGAGGTTTGCACCTTAGGCATGCCGCAGCCTGGGACTAAGAGAATGTTCTGGAGAGTCTCAGCTACATCAGAAAAAAGAAAGGAGTTGGTCCGAGAATACTCCTCCACATGTCCTTAGCAAATACAGTTATTAAATGTCCTCCATTTCAGGGGCTCTGTGTTAGAGCATTTGGGAATTAAGCTAGTAGGTCAGGTCGGTGTGCCACAAGTGCCCCTTCTCACACTTCAGTATTATTTTTAATCAAACTGTTAAATAATTATGCTTTTAAAAGAAACAAAAAACACTTCGGGAGAACACTGAGTCCTGAAGTACCCCAAACAATAATGCTGCTCCAAATTCCTGCTCTGTGTGTGGTGAGGAGACCAGGACAAGCATGGGACTTTCTATTATGAGACCTGAGCCACCACCACTGATGAGAAATGGAGTAAGAAGGGTGGAAGAGAGTCTATAACAACATAGAGGCAATGCCGGTCTAAAACAAGCCCTTTACATAATCTGGGATGTCAGCAACACTTTTTGCTGGGGTTTATTTTAATGGCTCTTAGTGGTTACGGCTGACTGGCGATGGTGGTGCTTGCACCCTGACTTGCGGGGATAGCCCGGAACGGGCAGTGGCGCTGTGAACCTCCACACCCTGCCACCAGCGTGCCCCAACCCTGAGGGGACCATTCGCTCACCGGTGCCCTTTCACTCCTTGCTTTCCCTGCTGAGCCTGGCAAAAAGACCTCCAATTACTTCCAATTGCAGTGACGGTTTTGCTCCAGGTTGGACATCCGTCTGCTGCATTGGGGAATGAGCCGACCGCCTCATTAGGCCACCAAGCAGCCCGTCCGTGGTGGCTGCTCTCCGTCACAGCTAACCTGGCTCGCTTCTGCATAGCGATGGCTCTGCATCTCCGCTATGGCCACAAGCTGCTGTCTTACCAAGAGGAGGGCAGAGACCTCCCCAAGGCTTTGAATGGCCCCGCTGGCACCTGTGTGCTCCTCAATCCTGATATGTACCTTTGGTTTATAGGGAACAGCGCTGCATGAAACTGAGCAGTCCAAGGACAGATCCAGTCCTTGGGCAGGTCCAAACCAGTCAAAATAGTGACCTCTGACATGAATGCGGCATGGAGAAGCAACCCTTCTTTAATTTTTATCTTGTACCTGCACAAAACCTTTGTGGACACTATAGTAGTACAGCTTGTGTTTGTTCAAGTTAGAAGAAATTTGAAGGCTGGTGGATTGGCTGAGGCATGCATGCATATGCAAGCAAACAAGCCCAAAGTGGGAAGCTGGAAGGGGAGGAGTAAAATCACATTATGTGGAGGAGGGCTGGGGTGATGTCCCATCACCAGGGTAAAGAACAGCTCTCCTGTGCCTATGACAACGCTAACCAAAATCATGGCTAGATAGGACTCGGAGGAGCTGGGAGCAGGAGTCACAAAAGTCTAAATTGCCACAGCTTCAAAAATCTTCAGTTCTAGAAAGAATTAACATGTCCTTTAGAGAACGGCAATACTCAAAACTGCTCTTTTGCCTTTGTGCAGCATGTCTACACAGCTGTGATTCTGGTGCTGTAGGACTATGTGTTACTCACTGAAATCTGGCACCTACAAAAGTCAGTAAGGTTTATGCAGCTTATTTCAGGAAGGATGGGATTTTGCCCTCCCAAAGAGTGGACTGTTCATTTCATAAATGGTTACTCAGGGACAGCATGATTACACTTCCCATGCTTGCAGGAGAAGCTTTTAAAACTTGCATGTCTGTGCCAATTAAAAGTTGCAGAATGCAAATGCTGCTTTGGGATACCTGGCTGTGAGCTCTGTGTTATTCCCATTTTTCATGGCCTCCGAGCAAGTGTGTGCCTGCTTGCAACAACTTCCTAAGATGTAGTCACAGAGACATTTCGGAAGGAGTCTTCCCTATTCTCCTATGGCACTGGATAGCATGAAAGCCTCTTACAATGGTCTTGTTCTAAATACTCTTGAGCTTGCTGGTTTACAATTCAAAAGCAGGCAGTAAATAAAACACCCCTAGAATGTAGAAGCTTTTTCTTCTCTCTGCCAATAAACTCTTGAATGATTTTACACGTTGGATTTAATTAGATTTTCTTTTATTGTAAGAAAAAAAGTTCAGATGATGTGCTCATTTAAGCAAAATGTTGGTGTCACTGTCTTTTTCTGCTCTGTTGTGCTGCATTCATCCGTATTCTCCAGGAATGAGCTTCTCTATGCAGTTTGATTTGTGTTGGCTGGTCGGTTTTTATGACCTTCCTTCTATTCCAGCAGCCTGGTGCCTGTGGGCAGCAGAAGGCTTCCTGCGGAGAGGGGTCCGTGTGAAGTTCCGTCTGTTCCCTTCTTCCTTCTGTCATTGCCTTCTGCTCCCGCTTCTGTTTCTTCTTCCTTTGTAAGGGTTGTTCAAGGAGGATGGGGGAATTGTTGCTTAGGACAGACTGGACCCTCAGTCCAGACTGTTGCAGTTCATTTTCTAGATTTGCTGTGCCCTGCTGAAAGAATGTGAGCAATATTTATGTAACTGTGTATTGCAATAGCAGCCGGAGGCCCAAAGCAAACACAAGGACCTTTGTGCCTGCCCCAGGAAACATCAAAACGCACAAGATGGGCATCGCGTTAGGGAATGTCCAACCACTGGGGGTTTCCCACTTCTTGTATTTGGGGACTGGATTTCTCTATATAGAGCTGGAATAATAATTTCCTCTGTCAATGTTGTCTTTAAATCTGTCATACATGAAAAGTTTGACTATTTTGGTGTTGAGCAATGATAAAGAACCTTTCATTTTACATTTCCTTTTATATCCCATTCTCTCTGAGCCTGTGTGGTTCCATACATTCACTTTCTTCTCGCCCCCCCTCTTTTTTGTTTAAGCACAGGCTCACAGCAAGTCCATCAATCCCAAATCAGCCATTATACCTTTTTTCCCTTGTGAGGGATTATTTACATGTGTAGCAATGTCATTCCAAGCTCATTAAAGACTGCTTGTTTCAAATCTGTGCGATTGTTCACATTTAGATAACCAGATGGAAAACTGGCTGAAATGCCTTTCAAAGTATGATCAAAAACCTCTTCTTTACCTCCCTGTTCTGTTTAGAGGGACCTAACCTAGAGCAGTGTGTCCTCTTCATTTGGGAAGGTTTTGCCCTTTAAGCTGGTCTATGCTGTGGGTTAATGCACCGCAGGACTTGGGACAACCTGAAGCTCCAGGGGTCTGGAAGAGCTGACCAAAGAATGGCTTGGACTCATGAGTTTTACCTCTACAAAAAGCTGCTTAATGCTCAGCAGAGACTCAAATGAGAAGTATTTTATACTGCAGAACTTCAGTCCACATGAGCAGAGAGTGGAAGACAGTAGCTTAAGGGGAGACTTCAGTCTTTGAGAGGCTGTCCAAGGCAGGCTGAGACAGATCGTGGAAACTAAAGGGCAGCTCTAATTGGGTGCCAGTCACTTCTAGTGCACATTCCGCATCCTCAGTTGCCAAAAACTCAGGAAGCTGAGCATGTTCCTGTCCTGAGTGTAAAAAAAAAAAAAAACCCAACCCACTATCTTTAACAGAGAAATTTCGCAACTCTCATATTAATCATTTTCTGTGTCATACCTTAAGGCCTTTACTTCTCAAAACTGTATTGGGGTGACTATAATGAAATAGTATCAGTGGCTGAAAACTTTATACTGCTTTTGGTAATTTGGAGATGTGCTGTCAGCTTAGCAAAAACTTATAAAACATGAAAGCTGTAGTCTAGTCTTTCGTTCCTGAAGATACCCATTTCTTGTTAAAAAAAAAAGTCTTGGGATTAAAGTACTTCATCCAAATTTTTTATATATTGAAATTTGTATATCAATTACCATGCTGCAGAAACATCAGTGAATGACATACTTAATGTTGATTAGTAATGCTAATTTTTTTTGGTTACAAGGGCAAGGAAACAGAACAGCAGAAAGCTTTCCCCTGTTTTCACTATCTCTAGCTGTGAAGCATGGATAGCAGTGAGAGGTGGCTACAAGCACTGTAGCACTTTCAGTTAATGGGAGAGGGGTCCTGTGCTCTATCTTCCTGGAGACCAGTGATGACAAGGAGTAGTCAGAGTTCCTACTCCAAGCACAGCCTCCTTCAAGACTCCATGGGTGAACATGAGCCATAATTGGTGATTTCACCTGTAAAACAGCTCAGCTGAAGAGCAGATTCTTGGCTCAGTTTTCTCCTAGCCTACAGGGTACAGTTCACTTGAGGTGAAGAACATTAGTCACTGTTCTCTGCCAGTGGAGCACTGCTCCTGGGAAAATAGGGTACACCTGGCTACCAGAAGAGCTTTGATAGATCTTTTTCATCAGTTAGAGACTACACGAAGAGCTGCATTTTCCAAATCTAGTGCAGAAAGTGTATGGAAAACATTTGAAAAAGGCTACCTGGCAGTTAACGCCAGTAAACTTTATTTTAAAACACTTGATAAGGCTCCAATTTTGCATCAGTTACAGACGTCATGAGGACAAAGCCAAATGTCAACAGGCTTTTAGAATAATACAGTAAAGCCTTAGGTACCTTTGGTTTCAATAAGATGGATTTTTGTCTTTGTGGCAGTCTCATACAAACAGGAAAGTCAACATTTGAATATGATGTGATACTCCCATCAAAAAAAAAAAAAGAAAAAACCAGCATCTACAGCATCTAAAGCCAATTAAATTTTTTTGTTGTCAGAGACCTTTCAATCAAATATGTATAACTTCAAATGTGGCGAGTAATTTTTTGTTACCTCACAAACATCTTTTATTATGAAACCAGTATTACGCACACCTCCCACACACAAGGAGCTTTGCCACAAGGAGTGTCAGCTCTTGGAAATAGTTCCTTGCTCTCTAACTTAACCCAGTCGCTTGGGTTTTCAGTGGTGAGGTTCAGCCTTTTGTGTGCATCTCTCCTCTACTGGTGTCAATAACAATTGCACAAGAACACTTAAGAGTGCAATTGGTACTGAGAAGTAGAGTAATTTGCCCTTTATATATATTGCTAATATTTAGAGGAAGTGAAATGTTTCCTCTTCTCTGCATTATTGTTGCTGAAACTGTGGGGGTTTTTTTGACAAAAGCATAGCAAGAGAATGTTTGGCACAAAACTAAGATGTACTTTGTATCCAAAACATAAATGGTGGGCTCTGAGAAGTTGTAGAGGTACTCAACTGGGAGTAGGGTTGCAGGGTATGCCCCATGTTAAGCAAGTAACTGGCTTTGCAAAAATTGAACTTTTCAAGGTCTGAGTTTATAAATCTCTTTTTGTCTCTGACAAATGTGATGATACAGAATGTGCTTTTGAAGACATTGCAAGGTGTAACAATGTTTACTTTTTGTTAGGCTTTTGTAGAAAAGAAATTATATTAGTGCCTGACAACTGGTATGGGAATACTTATTCCTTATATAGCAGCACTATAAAGAATTGGCACTTTCAGGAGGTTATGAAAGCTACTTCCTACCATGCTGTTCCATGGCTGCTGTTTTATTTCAGATTGGGCATAGGAAGAGCACACGACCGTGGTTACCTAATGGTGCCGGAAGCGCCCCATCCTCCTTCACCTTTCGCTGCATTGTTAATGGTAAAGTATGAATCATAGTTATCGCTTGCTACGTTTTCATAATGATGTATGGGGATTCGGATGTGCGTATCTGTAATTAATGAGAGGGAGTTGCATGGCTAATTCCCTGTGTGCTGCTGACATCCTGTCTGCATCTTTGTCCCTGATCTTTTACTTACGTGTCTCAAACAGCCGGTTATTGCATTACATCCTTGTATTATATAAATAAAGCCTTGACCTTTGTCCCCTGCAATATTGGTTCAGAGCAGTTTTAATTCAATTTAGAAAAGAAGCCTGTGTGTTAAAACCATTTGAATCTCCTTACACACCTTAAACGTTGATGGGACTCTTTCTGCTCGGGAGAAAGTACCAGGTCTGGCTTTGTCACTGACGGATGAGCGCGGGTTTCTTCAGACTGAAACTGCGCAGGAGCTCCTCTCTGGGCAGGGAGGATGCGTACTCGTCTGCATTGCAAGGCATCGTGGAGCTACAGAAATTATTAGCAGCACAGTATTTTGTTTATTATTTCATCAAACAAATCTGAAACAATAACCCTCCTCAGGCAAGTTCCTTCCCCTGCTGTGGGCAAATCTCCAGTAGTCTCTTTATTTTTGCCCATCACCATGTTTCATAGCTTGTCTGTGAATCCTCCCTGATAAAGCCAGGCTGGCCCTAGGAATGTTGCTGTCCATTAAGACAGAGACTGGCTCATTGGGATATCGGTGTCAGAAGCTCAGGTCCTCTCCAGGAAGAGCCTGAGCTCTTTTCTCTGTCACCATCCATTTGATTGCATTGGTTTTTTTCCCAGTGTGTGTGTTAGAAGTGGAGGTAAGCAGGGTGCTTATGTCTCTGAGCATGTAAACTGTGTTACTGCTGAGCTTCAGTTCCCCACTGATAGAAAATGGGGCTAAAGGCGCTTAATTATCTTCTGTGGGTATTGCGGGATAAATTCATTAAAGATTTGGAATATTAGAGCTAGACACAATCTGTTCTTTATTAAAATTGATGTGATTGCAATGCTGTTAGTACCTCTCTGCAAATCCTAGCAAAAGTGATTTTTTATAATGATGGAGATACAGATCCTCTAATTATCCAGGACAACTCAAATTAGCACCACAAATAACTGCTAGAAGTTGAGACTGCATGATGTGAAACGTAATTGATTTTTAATATGTTGGGGCACAACTGCTGTTAAGTGATGTACAATGATATTTTCTCCTGTTGGCTGTTTAACAGTGCTTTGAAGAGACAGTGATGTGATTAATACCATTGCTAGAGATTTTGGGGAGCAGAAACCTGAGAGAAACAAGGAAAGGAAAACAAACCCACAGCTTGCTTGAGTTTTTCACCTGTTGCTACTTCCACCTTGTCTTGTTTAATTAGAAGTTCCTTTGTACCCATTTAATATTTGCAGCTTTTAGACTGGGTGCAGTTGCAAAATCAGAGTTAAGAAATATATTTTTATTATTCTTCATTTCAGATTTGTCCCATTCGTAGAGAAAAAAGGATTCCTAGCAAACCTCCATAGGTTTCCTTTGGGGGAAGTAAAATAAAGCTTGATCGCTGATAAGCAGAGTTACTCCATTTCAATTTCTCCTGCCCCCATCATTAATTTTGGTACAATTATGTGTAAGCAGTGACTGCATGAAGCTGCCTGGATCCCGTGTAAATGATATGTCCTTGGCATACAGGAGTTTTTGTAAATCGTTTAAAGCAAAGCATTCTTCCATGCTTGGCAGAAGAAGGATACAGAGAGCTTTTGTACCCCAGTTGCATCAAATTGAATATTTCTTTAATCGCCCTGGAGAAGAATGCACTTGATTGCATTCTGTGAGCTCTGCTGTTATTGTTCGTGGGTAGCCCTGGTGGGTAACGGATTGCCTGACGCCACACCACCACTACCCCAAGCCACCCCTTCAAATCCACCAGCTCTTCTCCCTTGGGCAAGACCCGCTCCACTGGAATAGTAACCGTGTGATAGTCGAAAGGAAAGCATGTTGGGGAATAGCCATTAATAACAAAGTTGGCAACCCCCTCCAAGGAGAGCTATTTTCACGTGAATATCTTCTCCAAAGAAGTAATACAGCCTTGCTTCATTTGACATCTTATCAGGTAACTGCACAGAAGGTGATTTCCAGGTAAGCATTTTTTTTTTCCTGAATGTAGGGTGAACACTCACTATTTAAAAATGGGCAAAAAGCCCCGCACACTGCCTGAACTGTCAAAGTGTTAGTACCCAGTGCAGAATCATAGAATGTTTTGGGTTGGAAGGGACCCCTAGAGGTCATCTAGTCCAACCCCCCTGCAGGGAGCAGGGACACTGCTAACCAGATCAGGTT
>NW_009258661.1:1471607-1494593 GCF_000687185.1 Egretta garzetta
GATGCAGCCCAGAGTACGGTTGGCCTTCTGGGCTGCCAGCACACATTGCCGGCTCATGTCCAGCTTTTCATCCACCAGCACCCCCAAGTCCCTCTGGGCAGGGCTGCTCTCGATCCTTTCTTCCCCCAGTCTGTACTGATACCGGGGGTTACCTTGACCCAGGTGCAGGACCTTGCACTTGGCCTTGTTGAACTTCATGAGGTTCACACAAGCCCACAGAAGTTTAATATGTTTTTGTTTTTCCTAATAAGGTGGTGCTAAAAAGACAGTAACTCCTATATGAAAGATTATTAATCCTCCAGGAGACAAGAGAGAGACTGATGAAAGCTTGGGACCATTTCTGCATAGGGTTGCATGGCGATTCATTTAAGTCTGAAGAATATCAAACAAATCTGAACCTTTCCCTCCTCTTTTGCATTTACAGAAAATAGCAAATGTAAGGCCATAACTGAAAAAGAAAGCAGGTTGTGCAGTCATCAGTTTAGGTGTTTTCCAGGGAAATATTATGAACATTATTAAGGGGATAAACCACACTGCTTTAGTATGCTCAGTTTTCGCCCATAAGCTCCAAGTTTAAAGGAGTTGCTTAAATTATTCTGGTCTCAATCCTCAGCTGGGAAGCGTGGGAAGGAGTCCTGTTCTGCTGGTGTCTTGGATCGGCATGGTCAGACCGAGTACCAGAAAGCCAAGAGGAATTGCAATTCTCGGCCTCGGATGGTGAGCTAATTTCTGGTTTGACAAATGTGACTTTTTCAGTGGAGGGCTCGTTCTGAAGCTGTGTTTTCTGGCAGAGGAGTTAAACTGCTGCTGATGCCTCCCCTCGCGGAAGGAGTAAGGGTGCATCTGCAGCGAGCCTTTCCCCGGATGCTCGGAAGGGATAAGCCTCTCCCAGCAGGCAGAGGCAATGCTATTAGGCAGGAGCAAGAAGCGCTCATCCTGCATTTGGACCCGCTATTAGAAAGCGATGTGTGACATCCTGAACTGACGGGAGGAGCGCATCTTGCTCCTACTGAGCTCTACGAGCATGTGGGGGCAGAGTTCTGCCCATCCTATTTGTCGTCGAATCCGTGTGTTGGAGGCTTTATTTTTGGCATGGTCAGCAAAATCTCTTGAATCTATGTCTGTGCAAACAGGTGCAAACATTTGCTTTATTATCTCCATCTGGATGTGAGACAGCCGGGGCTGGGAGTCGTGTTTTATACGCCGAGGCAGAGTAACTCAGCCCCAGTGATGCAAATAAGAGGGGACTTCCCGGCTGCAAGCGGCTCACGCCTGGTGGGACCCAAGCAAGCGCACGGCTGCCTGTGCCCATATGTGGAGACATATCAAATGTAAACATGAACCCAGTTAATTTTCACACATTTGTTACAGCTTTCCCTGCCTCCACAGAGGCCTCCCACAACCACCCTCCTTGATCTTGCTGGGGAAGCCTGGATTTATGACAAAGTAGGCTGTTCCTTGGCCTCACGCAGGGGTGCCAGAAGCGGGGCAGTAGCTTCACTGCAGTATCAGAGAGGCAAGCCAGGCTGGGAGGAGATTCAGTCTCATCAACCCCTGTTGTGGTCTTAATTTATCAGCCACTGGGAACAGGGGGCAAGACTGATGGAAGGGGAAGGCTCTTTTAAAGAAACACCCAGGAGGTCATAAAATGTCTCTAAAACTGGGAGGAGGGGCTTCCTTGTAAATCAGTGCTTTCCTGCTCACGGTGTCCCTTGGCGTGGCTTTCTGGATGAGCACGTCCCCAAATAGAGTAGCTGGGATGGGAAGCGATTTGTCTCCCCGGTTTGATGCTTGCTTTTTTAACCAGAACCAAGGAAGAGGAAAATATCAATGACTTCTCATGCGTGTACTAAGCGTGCATGTTACAATTATTTATATTTTGTTTCCTGTGAGTACTTCGGGCCCATTTAAAGCAGCAGCACAGTGCTCTGCTTGTGTAGCATGCAGGTGGTCAAACTTCAGGAGAGGAAAGCAAGGTGGGGAAAAGCTACTTCGCTTTGTACTTGCACCTGTAAGTCCTGCCGAGGTTTTGGGTGCCCCACTCCACGCTGGGGTGCAGCGGTGTGCCGGGGCGGTGTCCATCGGGGCGTCTGGGACCGGGCTCTCCTTCTTCTGCGCGGGCGGACTGGGACAATGGCCTGGACCTGGCTGGTGAATCACTGCTCAGGCTCGCCCTGCAATCAGCCGCGTGGTGCTTGGGAAGCAAGCCACCTGCCCCGCTTCCTCTCATTTAACCGATTTATTTTTAAGTGGAAAAGGCTATGAGCTTTGTTCCTTTTTCTCAGGGACTTCGTGTCCTTTACAGATCCCTGAAGGCTGCAGTGCAGTACAAGCAGCCCCAGGGACCCTTCTTTGCAGGCCAGGTCCTGGTATCTTCCCTCAGCCTTGGCTTTAGTGCCTGGTGCTTTTCATGAGATACTCCTGGACCAAACTACTGGGCAGCATGGCAGAAACTCCTGATATTATCTGAGCCTCCTTCTACCACGTTCCCAAGAAGAGCACTGGAAATTGTTACTGAACCAAAAAAAAGGTCATGGCTCTGCTGAGCCTGTGTTGTCCCCACCTGCATCTAGTGACTGTTCTCACAAGGTCCTGGTGAGCAGTGAGGCTCTTGGGCTGGGACGCAGCAGGATTGCAGTCAATTTTATCTGGACTTTTGCTGACATCTACAATGTTATATACTGGAAGCCTGTCTCACTGCCCATCTGTGACCACGCACTCTGACATTTCTTCTACTGTACCTTTTGGGTAAGAAAAATGTGAATTTAAGGTCCACCTATGGACCAGTAGCACTTCCTTCCATGGGGTTACTTCTCTCATGAGTAGGATTTGAGATGCTTCCAGACTATGAACCAGCAAAACATAGTACATCCCAGACGCTGCAGATCAGATTTCCAAGTCTTCCTGTGTAACTCAGCTCTGGAAACATCAAGGCAGCCTAATGTAATAGATGTTTCTTTTCTGTTTTGAAGAAACTTGTTGTGCTTGCACTCTTCCATTCAGCTGTTACTAAGAATCCATCCCATACCTTGTTGCTCCACTTGAAGATAGCTGATCTAAGTCCTGGCTGGGTGCTGGGGGTCTGGGTCTGGTGCTGTACCCAAGGGAGGTGGTCCTGTGAGGTGATGCTGTTTCTGGGACATGAACTGGTTTGTCTCTGGCACAGTGTTGCACTCTTGCAGATGTGCTAGTTTCCTCACATGTCTGGCTTGGGGATCTCCAGCACACCTCTGCCTTATGTGGTGTAGGCATGCCTGTATTTGCAAAACACCAGCAGTAATTAGTGATTAAGTAGAAAACAAAGGAAATCATGTAAGATCCTTTTTAGAGCAATTCAAGGTCTATCCATGCTTAGAATCACCTCCTTTTATTCTAATCTTCTCTCTATATACACTAATTCACTTTAGCACCAATGTTTCAACCTGTTCACCCATCCTCTTTTTCTTTTTTTTTTTTTTTTTTTTTTAAGAATAGCTTCTGGGAGGTGGTTCTTTATCTCTCACTGAACTTTTGCCAGGCCAGTGGTTCTCTTGGAGAGGAATGTCAAGTGCTTAACAAAAACTAGTTTTAGTCAGAGAGAGAAAAAATCGCACACCGCCACGTGTATTGGAACAAAACTGGTCTTTGTGGTGTTAGGGTGGATTTTAACTACATCTCCAGTTAAAGGACATGTACCCTATACCTCTTTCTGTGGGAAGGGGTGGGAAAGGGGGCTCTCCCAGAGCCATATTTCCCATTGGGTTCTGCTGGAAAAGGTGCGGGCCACTTCATTTCACCTCTGCAAGGTGTGTGTGTAGGTAATTGGAGAGGACGGTCTTACCCTCTCTTTTGCATGCTTATCACTGTTTGCAAAGCAAAGCTCTGCAGGTGCGGAAGTAGCAACAGACTGGACTGAATCTAAAATCCCAAGTCTGACCACTTCTGTAATACTTCATCCAGATTTACCCAGCTGATGTGACTACAACCTTGGTGTGTTTTTTGGCATTTAATTCCTTTCACAAGGTTTGAAGTTTTAGCCAATGAACAAGTCAGAGGGCTGTAGACACCCATCTAAACTCAACAGAAATTATTCTGTACTTCTGATCTTTCATCTCTCAACCTCCTCACCCTATTTTTAATATATCCTTGTAAATCCTTACTTCCTGAACAAAGGCTGAAGTAACTAACAATATTAATACATACCATGGAAACACGACATCGTTACACCAGGCCAATGAATGACAATATTCATTGATATTTCTAGCTGTGATAGCTTTGTTCTCCTCTTTTGAGTACCTTTTTTTTGGGCTGTACCCTTTCTTTCCTTCCTAATGTTTGTCTTTACCCGGTCTCTTTCTTACCAAACATGAACCAGCCTGGCTTTTCTCATTAACTTCCTTATTATCATAAACACCACCACCTGTAGCATCCATCAGTTAGCAGTGTGGTGCTGGGAGCTGTGTGTATGAGCTAACCCACATTCCCTCTTAGAGCTAGATGGCAGGATGGAAAAATATTGCAAGTTTGTGCTTTCAGGGCAGAGGGAGTTTTTTTTCCCCTCAAATACTTTGCAGCAGTGCAATAAAAAAATAACTAAAACCCAGTCTCAAGTGAAACTCTTAAGTGGCTGAAATACAGAGAAGGCTGAAGTCTGGCTCATCCTGCACAGGGAAGCCAAGCAGCCGTGTAACCGTGCAGGACCAGAGCCATTTTCTTCTTGTTAGTAAGACTGGCTAGAATCAAATCAAAAGGAGAGTCTTTTACTCAAAATCATGCAATTTATTACCTGGTGCAGGTTCTCCAGAAGAATACAATGCATTGCAGTAATGGTAACTAGAAAAATACTTCGAGGTTTTAAAACAGGAGGCGCAGCTCATGCTGGTTGCTGAGGGATGAATGCCACAAACTGCAGTGAAAAACTCTACAAACACATTATTTCAGCTAGAGCAGCAAAACAGTTTAGATATAAATTAAAAATAACTGCAGTCATGTGGCCCTTGTCAGTTATTTACAAGCCTCTTGAAATATTTCCTTATCTGCCTTTCTCATAAGAAATTAGGCAATTACAACAAATAAGTCTGAAGCTGGAGAACATCAATAGTGAATCATTACGGCATCATTACATGGGAAGTAGTAACAAGGGGAAAGCCAAAAGAAAACTCAAAGGTTTTTCAGCTTCAGGAAATCTTTTTTTTGAATGAAATTGCAATAAAAGCCTTAAATAAGTTTAACGTAATTCTGCGGAAAAGGCAGTTGCACAATGAAGAGGTATTTGCAGCCTGAAATTCAACTTCATGCTACTCAGGATATTTCTAAACAGGAAAGAAATAATTACCATGTCATTGAACCAGTCACTGAAGTTTGTACAGGGGAACTCTTTCATTAGAGAGAGAGAGAGAAATGAAGCCTGGAAGTCTACTGATTCAGAAGTTTCTGAAAGATGAGGAAAAGAGGAAATGTTTCGGTTAGATGCTGTTTGGTAGCATCAATGTGTATGCATTCCTTATTAATTTTTTCTTTAATTGCATAGTCTATGTATGCTCAGTATTTTATTTATGTATCTATAATACAGCATGAAAATATATTGCTGTGTAACAACTGCATCACAAGAAAGTATTTTGGGACCAGCATAGCTGGGGTTTGAGGTTTTGAGTTTTGGGTTTTTTTTTCTAATTCTGATATTGACTTGATTTATTTTTTTGAATCAGTACAAGAGCTCATTGCAAGATATTGAATGTGGGGGTTTTTTCAGGGTGAAAATTCAAGCTTTGTTAAAAACCATTGCATTCCTTGCAAACCCAATCAGACATTCAAACTGTCTTCAGCTCCCCTGAACATCAGAAGGAGTGATCAGCAAATCTCGTGTTTGGTTCTGATTTGACAACTTTAAGGTAACATTTTTTGCCACTGCCTATACAAACCTGGCAAGGTCTGCAGACCATTGCTCTAAAGGGACAGACATGCAGCAGATGCAGATAAGATGAGCTGCTGCTCTTCAGGAAAGGAGTTGTTTTTGCTTGTGCTCTATAAAAGATGAAATTGGGAAACCGATTCCCACACTTGCCAAAAATTGCAGTCTGATCGTGACAGGCAGAACTGATGGCTCTGGTTGCTGAACACTTCACACAGCCCTCTCCTCTGGCCGCACTGCTATTCATCAGAGCAATGGGCCATCACACCTGGGAAATTTTCTGTCACTTAAAAAAAAAAATTAAAAATCGTCCAGTCTGCTTTTTAGTTCAAGTACTTCTTCTTTCTAATAAATTGTCTCAAAGCAGGGTAAATGGGGTGGAAAAGACACTATCTGAACTGCCTCAGATTTGCTCAAACCTAGTGACTCTTTTAAGGACACCTCTGTATCATGTGCTTAGTATCGGTAAATCCTAAGGACGTGATTATCTGAGTACCAATCTGAAAAATGAGATTTGGGTACCTAATATCTTTTCCAGACCTTAAATGTGCCGTAAGGAAACAAATGACTAAAATTTCTTTTTGTGAAGGAAGAGAATACTCTAAGACAGCCATTGCAGTTCAAGAGATGTCATTCTTGATTTGGGTAATGACAGGGATGAGAATTCAAAATTTTGGGTAAATGGAGTACCAGGTCACCAGGTCTACACGAAATACAGCTGAAGAATGTATAGGTAATAATAACAGCTGGCACTGAGAAGGTGGTATGTCGCTGTTCACTAAAAGGTCAAGCTATAACAAATTGAGTCATGAAGAGGTGAACCTTGGTGTTACTCTGAAAGAAACTATTAGAATCCATTACAGAATATTCAGCTTGGGTTCAGAGCAAAACATACAACTTCTAATAAGAATGTGAATATTTTAACATCAGTATTTTAAAGTATTTAAAGTACTCATTGTATGGACTCACACCACTTTAAAATGTCGCAGAACCTCTCACCATCCTATTGAGAAGTGAAGGCAATAGAGATGCTGAGCAAGAGGACTAGTAGTTAACTTTCCAGTTTAGAAATATCAAACGACTTCTCAGAGTAGCGGCAGTTATCCCCTTGGTTGTGTTGTGCCTGACTTTGAATCCTTTTCTCTCAATAGATGCGTTGGCTTCCCTGTGTTTGTTGTATGGAGAGGTCTAAGTCATGAACTTGAGTGGACAATACGAACTTGCACGTTTCTAAGGGCCCAGGAGAGAATGAGGATCCATTCTGCGAGGTGCTGTCTAAACACGTAGCCAGCACTTACAGTCTGCGTAAGTAAAACAGGAACAGAAAAGTTCAGCAACACGCAACGACCTCGTGAGAAGAAACAGCAGCCTGGAGTCAGCCCAGCTGCTCTGACTTCTAGTCCATTGCCTTTTCCACTAGATATTGCCATACTGACATCTTGGATCGTGCAAAAAGTATTGGATGATATATACCAAATGGGAGGCTTATCACAGTTATCTCTACAAAGTCTGGCACCAGAAGGAATTAAAAAACAGACATCAAATTATTGATGCATAGCTGTATCCTGAACGTATCTGTTTAACGCAGTAATGTATAACTGCTTGATTATTGACAATGAAATCCTCGTGTTGCTACTCATCTCCACCTGCCTCAAAATGTGTTGAGAACAGTCCCTAGATTTATCTCTTGCTCTTGGTCTCAGGTGTAGCAATTAAAGAAATGTTCTGTATTGCTGAGAGCACCAGATGTGTGCAGTGGAGCATCCTATACTGACAAACATTTTGCTTTTAATAGTTCCTTTGGGTACACATTCACGTCTGGTTTTATTTTTCTGTTTATACTTTATTTTTCTGTTTTATGGAGCTGTTTCCTTGATAGGGTTTTTCAGTTTCTTGCCTCGGAGGATGGTTTGGGGTAGCATGGATTATGGCACAGCAGCATTAAGAGTTGTCTCCTGTTTGTTTTCAGTTTTTAAGGTCGTTCCAAGGTATTAATTTGAATCCTCCTTTATGAAATAAAAGCAACGCAAAATGCCAACTGATTCCGAAACCTGCATTGTGGGTCATGCTGATGGCTTCCTGGACCTTCCTGATGTTGTCTTGATGTCTTTTTTGTCTTCCTGGACCTGGAACCAGACTTAACAAATATATAACAAGGTTCCTTCGGGAGCAAGGTTTTTCAGCCACCGGAGTTGCAAACCTTCTTTCACCCACACTCTGGAGGTGGTGGGCACCTAGAAGGTGGAAGGTCATTTTTCTCTCAAGGTCTAAGTTTGCAGATTTTTCTCCTCCAATCTAACTTTCAGCTGGTTCTTCATTGCCAAGTGGAACAAGATGCTGGGTTGCGAATCTCAGTGTGAGTCAAATGACAAAAGGCTGGAGTGCAGCAGCAGGCTTATTCTAATGATTTAGAGAAATCTGATCTATTTTTCTCTGGGATATTTTGTACCAAACTGAGAGTACCATGATGGATATGACTAGCTGAGAAGAGAGAAAAGCCACAAACTATGTTTATTCCTGTAAGCAGAATAGAAAGTCTTTCCTGACCTCTGCAAGTGATTATCTTCCTAAAGGATGGAATTTGACTACTTCGGCTATAGTATAAGCATTTTAAAATGTTGTTGTGTGGTGGATGCTATTTCTTCAAAATTATACAGGCAGTCAAAAAACAGACCTTCACACACTTACTATTTGTAAGGAATGCCAGGTGTATCGTGATACCATGACCAATAGAATTCTAATATGGGAAGTCCTTACCTTGCAAAAACTTCATTTATTTATTTTTTCAAACCACGGTTCAGGTAAAACCACGATGAGCAAAAGATTAAAGCTCTGTCAGATAAAAAGCAATGCTTCACTATTTCAGCTATCCTAGTTTCTAAAAGAGAATGAAATATGCAGTAATTCACACAGACAACATAAATATTGAATAACCATTGCAATGGATTGTATTAACAGATATACAAGGTGAATAAAAACATATTTGATTTAGTCCTCTGCTGATGGTGCCAGTGGATTACAAGGACTAATCTGTCTGCTGCGATGTTACCCAGCAAAGAGCTATAATTCAAATCCTTCTTTACCCCCCACCCCCTCAGAAAAACAAAGTAGTCATGATAAATAACTGCCCTTACATAATTTTGTTTCTCTGGAGACTGATCCTGATCTTACCCACCTAATTTCACGCATACGAATATTCCCCTTGATTTAAGGTAAGAAAGTTTTTCACTGTTTTGATTAGCTTTCCTCTACCTCCAGTGGCTTTTCAGATCACATCTAGTGAAAGAATTGCCTGTGAGCTGGCATTAGAGGTGTGCTTCTAGGAAATATATTACCTGAATGAAAATGTGCTAATTCAGAAATACCTTTCCCACCTTTTTGTTGCCCTTGTTAGGGGAAAAATGCTCCACTTCAAACTCCAGCTAACTGATTACCTGCCAGTTCTGAAGCTGTGCTCTGAATTAATCTGCTCCAAAAGCCAGCAGAGATGACTTATGTTTGGGCACCTCACAGGAAAGCAGGGAGATGAAAAGCTTTAGGAAAACTTTGACAAACAACTTGGAGTGTTTGACCAACTATGCACAGCTGCTGCTGAATGAAGAATGTAAGGAACATGCCAGAGACAAGAGGTGATCAACAGGGAAGGCAGCTTTTGTATCTGCACTGAGCATTTTATTTTCAGGGAAGGAGAGGAAATATGCTGAATTACCTGTAGGAGGTGTGCCTGCTTTTGCTAATAGATGTAGCGTGTTTATGCATTAATTCCTCACCAGTCAGATCCTGTACCGATGTACACTGGAATCAGTGGAGATATGCCGATGCACAGCACCTTCATTTGATTGATCTCATCCCATTTAAACATGCTCTACAGCCTCCTTTGCAGAACAGAAATATCTCTGCCCTCTCCAGTTCCTGGTTTCAGGCGATGGTGTCTCCTCGTAAATCCTGGATGCGATAGCACCAGCGTGACCTATCACTTCATTACATCAATGTGCAGAGCTGTGCGTTGTACTGAGGAGAAGTTTATCTGGTCGGGATGGATCCAGTCCAGGAAAAAATAAAGGAGTTAGGAATCTGATTATTTCTGGGCCAATTCCCTATGAATTACAGCTTCTCAACTTTCCTGATGTCGGCTAGTTTTACTTCTCTTTGTTTTCCCTCCCCTCACAGGAGGTGAAGTATCTAGTTAGCCCAGGCATCTTGATTAGCTCCACCATCTAGCTGATTTCTTAATGATGTAGTTGTCAGGAGAGCTGACTGAATTTCAGATCAGGTTGGGATGAAAGGTACCATATTTGGTGTCGCCTGAGCATTGGCTGTTTCCATGCATGCCAAGTTTGTTCCAAAATTGGGGACCCACCTCACTTCCAGGGGCAGGGGGAGTGCGGTGGTTCCTCCGGCACCCCCCGTCTGGCTCATCCAGTCCTGTCTGGGAGGGGCAGCCTAATTTCCTTAGCTTTGTACAAGTGGGGAATCCTGGTGCAGAGAGGCAATTTCCTGATGACCAGATAGAGTGGGCTTTTGTACAGCATTTTTCACTGTCAGCATGAAGGGATTAAAGGAAGATGATAAGTTAGGCTCTCTAGGCTGCTCTGCACCAGTTCAGGCATGAGTGGTAGGGAGAAAGAACCATTTATTCCATTTTATTTAATTTGTCAAACTTTTTTTCATGATTGCTTTCCAATGATTTCAAAGATAGTGCGAGGCCGGGAAAGAGCAGCTAGCTTGTTTAGTCTGATGTGGTATATACCACTTGTTTATTTCTTCCAGGGCATTATGTTTTCCATGTATTTACTTAATGGTTTATATTTGACCAATAGGCATCTTTTAGAAAGACATTCAAACGTGATTCAATGATTGCTGGAATTTCCTATGGTTTCCAAAACATTAAAAATTGCATTAGTGTATCAAGACCTTTCCCTTGCAAAATTCTTCAGGACAAGGGGCAATGAGCACAAACTGAAACGTAAGAGGTTTCAGTTGAATATGAGGAAGAACTTTTTTACTTTGAGGGTGCCAGAGCACTGGCACAGGCTGCCCAGGGGGGTTGTGGAGTCTCTGGAGATATTCAAAGCCCACCTGGATGATGTCCTGTGCAACCTGCTCTGGGTGAGCCTGCTTTAGCAGGGGGGTTGGACTGGATGATCTCCCAAGGTCCCTTCCAACCCTTGCCATTCTGTGATTCTGTGAATGTCCTATGCAAGTTTTGCAGACCTGATGGCTTTAGCAGACATAACTCCTGTAGGTACTTGCTAAGGTTTTACAGTATTTAATTGGTCTTGAACGTATAGTGCAGCTTTCCAAATACAGGGCTGAGATATTTACTGATCCCTTTTGTCTATTCTGCACATTTAAGTTGTCATTTCCAGGTAGGCTGACACTTTTATAGGGAAATTATAAACTGTAGTGGTTTTCAGCAGAAAAGATGTTGCTAAGGGGAACTCGTGGGTGTGTGTCCTTAGCTGCAGCATGGTGACAGCTCTTCAGTTACTGCTTTTGGCACCTCTCTTTAGTCTGTGCCTCTTATGAGGGTTGGAATAAGAAAAAATTTTGATTCCACGGAAATGTTTTTACCATTTTGTAAAATGTTTGTTTGCTTATCAAGTTTTTATCTGAATTTTTTTCATTCAAGTTTTCATTTGATTGGGAAGTACTTCTGCAGGGCCTTCCGGAAATGTTAGCTGGCTGTTCTATCCTGCCCCCTCCCAGGTGTGTGCCTGCCTGGTCCCAGCGCTCCTGGACCTCTTTGATGCACATATTCCTCTGCTGCAAACTCAGAACTGGTGAAAAGCTAACTTCCTTGTTTAATTTCGTTTCAAGTTCTTGCTCTACTGGGGAATTAATCTTTTTTCCAGGAGCTGAGGGCTAATATACAATTTTTAGTGGAATCAGTTAGCACTGGTAACTAAGTAACAGGTGGCATCTTCAACATCATCTTCAGCATTTTAATGCAGAAATTAAAACAAATTTCTCTTATTACAGAAAACTGAGAATAAGTGTAATGCTACAAGCTCTGGGGGCTAAAATGTGAAGGACATCCAGCGTGAAGATTGCAGCCTGGACCTCCCTTGCCTAACCTGCTAGGCCACAGATTTTGGCCCATGGAACAGGATTTCCTAGTGCCAAATATTGAGAATAGCATGGGCAAAAATTAGTACCCAGCTCCACAGCCCCTTTGGAGGTGTTGTGGTGCTGTTGCACAGAGGTGGAGGTGTGTACACCACAGTCCTGCCCTCCTGCCAGCCTCCCTGAGCAGTTGGTGCTGATGCCCAGCTCCTGCTAACGATGGGGATGGGAACAACCAAAACAAGTCACTGCAGTGAGAAGGCTCTAGACTTGCAGCAAGTAACCAAGTGGGAAAGCTCTCTAACTTACCCAGCAGTCATATTCACTTAGCTAACTAATTTCTAATCAGGTAGAGGTCTAGATAGAAATTAGAGTAAGTATTTTGACTAATAAAGAAGACTTTGATTTTAGAGCCATGCCTTTTCCATCATGTTGCCTAAGAATAATGGTGTGTGGAGAAGAGAGTTTGTTGCCAGGCTGGTATAAATAGCCCAAAGGGAAAGATCTTTATCAGATGCAACAAGTACAAATCGTACTTTATCGTGCAACAAATACATGAGATTCTCCAATTCTCCTTTCTATTGGCAAGACAACGGTGTCCTGTGCATAGCCTCTCCTGCAAAATTCAGGTTGTGGCAGAAGGTACCACATACACCAGCACAGTGTTTCTGTGATGGAGGTGATGTCTCAGACCAGGACAGTCCCAGCTCTCACCTGAGGGCAGGTGGAAAATCCCCTGGACAAAAAAAAGCTAGAGTGCTTTTGTATTCTAAAATAGATGTGAATTAATCCATTCAGGTTCTTGTCCTTTTGTCAGTTGTCCCTTAGGGATGAGAAGCCTATGCGCATGGTAAAAATACACACACAAGCACCTTGTAATTTTTAAATTAATATTTTTCTCTTCTTAAAATTAAACTTGAAGACATTTCTTCTGGAATGATGACAGCCTAAATTTGTTATGAATGCCTAAAATAAAAATGTATTTTCTTATTAATAAACCCTTACATAAAAATAACAGTTGAGTATACATTCACTGCCAAAATTCTGAAGAATGTCAAATCACTAAATGGGAGAAACTGCTAACTAGACACCTGGAATTGGAGCTTCTTGAGTAATAAACTAGCTTTTGACAGCTGTAGCCTTTTTTGCAGGTGCAAAAGGAACATTTTCTTCTTTTTATTTTATCTGCTTTACATCATTTAATGACTAGAACATTCCAAGTGAGGAAAACAACTGGGAGTTGAAAGAACAGGAAAATTTGTTTATCCCCTCCCATCTTATGAGTAAAAGGCGTGTGGGGTAGTCTGAGATCGACTAATTCTGATATGGAGGTCATGGATGCAAGGAAAAAAATAGCTCAGCTGGTTAATTGCTGATAATATTTGCACTGTTAGGTACACCAACTACCTTGAAATGCAAAGAATATTTTGATAATATTTCCTAAAATACACAGGACACAATGTGGTTTTATTTAAACAATTATGTTCTTCTGGATATTTTTGTTCAGAAGCAGCATGACACAAAGCACACGCTAAAAAGTTAAACAGGTGACTAAAAATGCCATGTCCTGTTTTCTCACAAATCAAATGTAAAAATGAAAAACCAAAGTAAATGCTGAGGTATATAGTGATGTAGGTATGGTTTTAATGTATTTTCTTAGTTAACAAAAACAAATATTAAATACAACCTCAAAGCTACCTTTCTTTGCAATTAAACATTTCTATTAGTTGTCAGCCTCTGAGAAAAACTCTTTCTTATGAATATCTGTTAGAAACCATGACTGCAATGCAAATTGAGTTACTTAAATTGTAACTTCCTGGTTCTAATTTAAACCACAATTAACAAAACTGATTTAAATCAAAGCGATATAAATTGGTCCGTCCTGCTTTAAAACTAATTAAGGAGGTGCTTTGAAAGTGTGCTCTGACTCAGTGGGTTCTCGGTATCACTCAAGTCTTAATAAATCACAGCAAGGGATGGAATTTTTATTTAGTTCAACAGTCTTGATCTCTGAAGTTAAGGCCACCGAAGAATAGATTAACATTTATAATTGCTAGGTTGATCAGTAACGCAAATTAAAAATGGGGATTTCAAAACAAATTAACCTTTGCAGCACATCATGCGGAGACAGACAGCGAAATCACTGAACAGGTTCCCCTCATCCTTGAAGTGATTTATCACAAATCACTGTATCCTCCGCGGTGCTTTACTGCTCTGCAGCAAGCAGCCTCTGGAGTCTCAATGCCCAAAAAATAAACTGTGATAACTGAAAGAATAGGGACGGTTTGAGGCTGGCAAGTCGCTGCATGGGCTATCATTGCTTTGCGTCACTCCAGGCAGACTTGTATATACTGGGACTAAGATTAGGATGTTTAGGCTAGGGCCAAATGGGTTTATAACTAGATATGTCCAGGCTCTGACCTATTAATCGAGGCTCATGCTTCCCTACATCTACCCTCCGCGTTTAACGAGGCTGTGCTTTAAAGCCGTCAATGGAAAAAGGATTTTCTGTGCCCACACGCTTTTCTGCTTCAAATCTGTCCATCCTGCACTTTGCTGAGAACCATTCACTGCTCAGTCGAGGCAGCTCAGGCTTTGCCCAAAAGCTGCCCCTTGCTGGGATACCACACAGATAGAACAGGACAGTGTGTCAATGCGGTCTGTGTTGGTTTATAAAACTGAGCTAGGTGCTACCTGGGGAAAACAACCATATGTCATCAGCATGTATGTATGTGCCATGCTTGTCCCCCAACAGAAAAGTGGTCTTAACTGGAGAAGATGGAGTGGTTTTTGATGGCACCATATAAAATCTGAGGAGGTCCAAGACGGTTCCTTCTATGCCCAGGCATGTACAGAGATGGAAGATGCTGTCAAATGCAAGAAAATATTGCAGACAAAAAAAAAAGAAAGAGTGGGGAAGTCTAAGGCTGGACAACCACGGAGGGAATGGAAAGAGCAATGATATCACTTAGAGTGAACAGCTTTGGTCTCTTCTCTCACAGGTGTGTCAACTCCTGGAGAGTTCTCGTTAATCAGCGTAGCTGATGAGGACTCCCAGCTCACTGCCTAGTGTCATCCCAAGGAACAGAAGATGAGGTAACTGCGCTTCCAGTGTAGGCGTGCGTGATGTGTTTTGCTGTTGTGGTCCATGGGCTCCCAGAAAATCACCGTTTTCACATCTACAGTACTTTGCCCAAAATTTCAGTTCTTATGGGCAACCTTTAATACCTTCAGTGTGCATCACTGATGACTGAAGTTGAATAGGAAGAAATATTCCCTATTTCTCATAATTAAACTGTGTGCCTCCACAGTCTGAGTAGTTAGAAACCAATGTGGAGTACATGACCCAACAGCCTGACCCTGTGGAAAGTATTAGATTATGTAGATGCTTTATGTGCATCCTTTGTGTAACGGTAGTTCCATTGTCTAACTTATCTTTTTTTCTATGAGTGGACTGACGTGGGGGGGAAACTGGTAGTTATTTTCTCCTGATCTCAGGGCTCCGGGAGGATATAAATAGGGAACCAACAGTGGTATTAAAAGCTTCCTCTGAACAGAATACTTTTTTTTTTTTTGCTAAGTTTCTAAACAGAACTAAACTAAGCTAAACAGACTGGAATAAACATAGAGCTGTGGCAGGTATTGTCATTGCCGCTCACAGCGAGGGAACGGTATTTTGCTAATGGGAAAACAAACCCAGGGAGGATCCTTAAAGCTGTCCAAACTTGCGCGGTGGAAATGCAAAATAATTTTCTACGTAGTAGAGCACGGATGAGCCACCTAGCTCCCGATACCACTGCGGGGTGCCGGTGGCACTAGTTGAGGCTTGGCGGTCGGCTGTACGGTGAACACACAGGCACGGCGTCGGGCGTGGGAGGTGGGGATGGCCAGGGCTGTGCCAGCCGCTTCCAGCTGAGATGCTCTTGGCTTCTGTCATCTGAAGATGGCAAAAAGTGGGTGGTAGGTGCGGAAAAGCTGATGTGGCAGGTATCAGTAAGGCTACTGAGTAGTCAGCCAGATATTTGGAATATTTTTTGGCAGTTTTTGTAGACAATACGGGATTGCAGACTGGAAGAAAAAGGTACCTGTCTGTCTGTCTTGTTTAGTAAATGTTTCTGACTGCTGGTAATGGTATTGGCAATAGGAGTTAGTTAACAGATGGAAAATTATTGCTTTTTAATCTATGCAAAGATCACACAACTTCTATAAGCATTCAGTTAAATATGCCCTGCTTTGCATGCCCCATTTTTTCTCATCTAAATAAAGTGTAGTTTATTCAAGAATCTCTCCCTTTCCCTATGCTATATTATTTGCTGAATAATTTTTTCTTCTTTTTTTTTTTTTTCCTATGGGGAATGAAATATTGCACATGGACTTTTTCCAGAATTAAAGCTCCTTAGCACAGTTAGCCTTTCTGGTCTATCTTATTACTGATATTTATACAGATATAATGGCATAAACAAATTTATTGCAATATTTATTGGATTGAATTTGAGGTTATTTATAATGTGGTTAGATGGCTATTTATGAGACATGTCACAGTAGCTATTTCACGCTTCTATAGCTGTCTAGCTGGGATTATGACATTAAACAGTATTTATTGTATGTAATCCAGAAAATATTACAGGAAGAATAAATTCTAAGAGAGAAAGATGCAACCATCAGAGTAATTGAGGGACAAAGAACAAAAATGTAGTTTTAACCAGCAATTCTCAGCCGGGCTGAGGGAGGGGAGTATTTAGGATGTGAGGAAGTCCAGGTGCAGATTTTAAGTTCTCTAAAGTTCCCCAAACTCTGCCTAACAGCTGACCTTTCCCTCACAAAATGGACATTTTTCATTTAGAAAAGGAAATGAGAATCATCTTCTTTGATTATTTTTTTTCCCACTGGTTAAGTAGAGCTAAAAATTTCTATGGGACCATTTTCTGTAGGAAACTATTTCATAAAAATCAAGCATTTCACAGGCAGGTGTTACTCTGACATTTTTAACGCTTTGTGTTAAGGTGGCAGTGACTACTTTATTTCTCTGTGCTGAATTCAAATGACAACATTTTTTCCATATCGGTGTGTTTACAATTTTGTATAGCTCTGTGTTTCACTGTTGTGTCATCGTGATGCTTTTTTGCACCATCGGGACAAAAAACTTTAGTTTCTTAACATCTGTGAGGTTTAGTTCTTTTTTTATTTAAATCAGAAAATAAATTCACGTGTTGACTTTCCTATGAATAAATCTGGATAAGGCTTGCCTGCAAGGAAGAAGAGACTTGTAAGGGCAAAAAATTTCCCAAAAGAATTATAAATTTCCTTTAAAAAATAGTTTCCTGTAATCTGCAGAAAATGCAGATTCTTTAGGAAAACAAATCCCCCTTTTTCATATACAGACACAGGCCATCTTAAAATATTTCATCAAACCCAGTCAGTCCTGTTACTTCTGTTTAACAGATAGACCCATTTCTGTGGGAGGATGCGGAGGAGAGAGGAAATGAGGCCGCTGGAAGGTTTTGCAGGTGCGAGGGTGAAGCTTGGGCGGCCGTCGGTTTCCATGTCTCGTGAAGATGCAGCGGGGGAAGGAGGGAGCGTGGGGTGAAAGGAAATGTCCTCCTTTTTTCTCATGCCTCCTCATTGTATTTTCTCATGGAAAAACTGTGTGTTTGCAGACAGTGTCACTGCTGTGCAGAAGCAGCAGAACCCATCCCCGCTTTTCCCGTTCCCAGCCTAATTCAAGTTGTCCAACCCAAGTCCCACGGGATTACTTTCCCTGCATATGTGTAGTTAGCTCTTCATGGGACATGAGTTTTCAATACAGACTGTTGTGGACCGATAAATACGTATTTATCCTTTGGTTCTTGCAGATGAAGGATGAAATACTCCAGTCTTTAGGTACTAGACCCTTGAACGGCATAGGATGAGATGTTGAGTAACACAGAGGCAGGAAGGCACGGGGGAAAACTCTGCCCAGATCACATGTGGACAGGGAAGTGTTTTAATGATGATTTTTAAAAGTGTGTAGCTGCCAACTAAATTCAGGCTAACACTGGTGAGAAATTACAGTAGGAAATTCAAGGACACTGTCCATTTTCTTAAATTCATTAGCTCCCATAGAGGGTTAAAGAGAACATAACTAAAAATAATTACATAGGAATTATGGAGTTCAAACAGAACGTGTTACTCTGCTCACACAAAACTTCAAGGGAGACAAATTAGAGAGGATTATTAGCATATTCCATTATTTCAACAAATCTTACAAGGATGGAAGAACATAATAATGTAAAGGAGCTGAAGATTCATGTTGCCATAATAGCTGTACCTGCGCTAGCCTACCTGCAAAATTTATTCTCTGTGGTTGGTGATGCTGTTGAATATTTTTGATTTCTGAGCCATACTATTTTTCCCTGTAAGCAGCTCTTTTGAGTATGGATATTAACCTGCAGTCCACTCTTAGCTAAAACTTTCTCTGGCCATGTTACACCTGGGCAAGGGCTCTTACAGGGAGCAAAGAGCACATGCAAAAATGATCCGAAATATACTCACAAAAATTCATTTTTATTTGAGCGCATTCATTCTAATTGCTCTCCTGAGGCTTGATCCTGAGCGCAGAGAAATCCAAAGGGGGCTCGCTGGGCTGTGGGTCAGGTTTTCAGGTCACCTGTACGTGGCACGTGGTGAATAATGAGCAGCGCGCCGCACGGTGCCAGCTCCTTGGGCCTTACCCTGATGGTGGAGGTAAGAATTCAGCCACTGATTTCACTAAGTGCAGTCTCAGGGCTGGAGGAGAGCATCACCACTCGCTCCTTCTGCAGCAAAACGCAATCACAGACTTAACGATCAGCAGGCTGGTGTGTCCCAGTAATGCAGTTGGCCATGCCCTGATTAACTGGTGCAAACTGTGCCCCAGAATGGTTTTTTTCCTGTGGAGTTAGCTCTTTTATGGATGGCAGTGGACCAAGAAGTTGTTAAAGTCTCTGCTGGGACTTGATATGATTACAAATATCCATGATTACAATATGATTACAATTTCATGTGTAATTATGAGTATTGTGATGGCTGATTTGTCCCTCCCACTGATATAAACAAGCTGGAATTAATATGTGTATTTTGCAAACAGAACTACATATATTGGCAACTTCTTAGGGTGGACTTTATTTCTTCTCTTTTTTTTTTCCCCCCCTTAACAGAATCCTTTAAGCCAGTTCAAGAAGTTTGCTCTTGCAGACAGAAATGTCCTTCCCTTTAGTCTAGATTAGGCATTTGGGTGGGAAATGGGATTTGGAGGTCCTGGCCCGCCTTTTTGTGCAAGCACGTATAAACCACTTCGTGCTGTGGCCCTGTATTGTCCTACCAAGCTTTGCCCTGCTTTGCTAGATTTAAAACTTGTGGGAGGTGGTTGCCATCTCTTATCTTTTTTACAGACACCAGCATGGTATGATCCAAGACCAGGGGCTCTGGATATCACCACAGTAATCATGGTAAGGGTTTGGGAGCCTCTTGGTTAATACTAAAACTTCCACCTGTTTCCACAGTGGCAGAAACAGGTCCTTGATGAAGTGTCTGTTGTCCCATTGCTTTCCATATATTGAGTTCTTCTGGGGTCACAAGGATCTGGAAACAGATGCATAACTACCAAGCCTAAATCAGATTACTCCATGGCAGGAAAAAGAAATGTTCAAGCCTGGAAACAAAAGAGTTAATATAAAACTAAATTCTATTACTTACTTTCCAATGATGCCAACCTTCCTATACAAATTCCCCTGTCATTAATCTAATAAAGCTCTACTTTGTTCATAATTTACTACACCCTTCAATAAGCATTGTAATATTTGTGCAGGGCAAGTACATAAATCATTGTTGCCCTTCTCTACTTTTTTACTTATCTGGTTCTTTCAAGGTCACTAACCTACCTTATAGCTTTCATCTGGTTTAAATATTCTGCTATTACCTTTTACACCTCCCTTCCTAGTTCATGCCCATTTAGATCTCCGCAGCTGCATCTTCTCAAGTAGTTATTGATCCATGTCTCCTTGCTAAAGGTTACTAACTTCATCAGCAGTAATGATACAAATTACATCTGTTAGGGTTCACTTGCACCTTTTTGCTGGTTAGCAAGGGGGACTGTTTTCTGATTTTGTTGTTATTGACCATCTTTTCTGCCTAGCATATCTAGTACACTGGGAGAAAAATTATATCCAGTAAAATATCCTCATTTCGACACATGTAGGCTTTCATCACCCAGGTCACGCAGAGAGGCTAATCAATCCCTACTGACCTCCAAGAGCCTGAAATGTAGCTGGGTAAGGCCCCAATCCAGCAAAGCACTTAAGGATATCCTTATGTAAACATATCATCAGTCCCATTTTCAGTGTGATTTGGTGAGAAGTGCATTTCAGAGTAAAGCATCTCAGGGGACGTTGCTTCTTGTAAGGACTGTGCAAGACCAGGCTGTACCACTTGCAAATGCAAACTCAGTCCAAGGTGTCTGTATCCTTGCACTGGGCAAAGTAACTCTCTTTAAGTGTGTTGCTTGTGGGGATATCCCCATGCTTTGGGGGACGCTGTTGAGGTGCCCCTGCTCCTGCTTTAGAGTCACAGTGTGTGTTTGTGAGTGTGAGCCCTTGCTTCTGCAGAAGCAGTGAGCTCTTAGGATGCTGAAGTTTCTTTTGCTGACTGGTTAAGAGACAGTGAAATGATTTAGGAGTAGGCAGAGTGATTGTCTGGGTCCTGCAGAGCTGTGCTCACTCCATTCAATACCGGAGAGATCATACTATCTCCTGGCTTCATCAGTCCCTTGAGCTAAGCGTGTTGCTGCCACCCTATACTGAAAAGCGCAGGTGAAGTGGAGTTCTGCTGTGGCTGTCTGCCAAGGAGCAAGGCTGCGACTGTTCTCACCACAGTGTAGAAGAAAATAGGGCTGGAAGGGACCCGAGGAGGTCATCTCATCCACCCCCACGCAAACCACTCCCGACACACGTTTCCCTAACGTGTTTCTTTAACCCTGCCAGCAGCGGAGATCCCCCAGGCTCCCCGGGTGATCTCCTCCCGTGCCTAATGACCCTTGAGCAGGGCAGTTATTCTAGTGCTGAACTTAGCTCTCCCTTGCTGCATTTAAACCCATTACTTTCCATGCTCTCCCTGTGGATGTGGATAACAACTTATTGCCTTCCTCTTTGCATAAGCCTTTTACATAATTGAAGACTGTTATCATGTCTCCTCTCCGTCTTCCCTGCTCTAGACTAAATAGCCCAGATAGGAAGATGAAAGCTGGAATGGGTGTAGGGGAGAAGGAGTTAGAGGTGGAAATCACAGAGGGATTGATCCTGCTTCCTGTTCCTACAGAAATTGGCTTTTCCTTCTGAAAGATGGGGGCTGTGGGAGGGGGAGACGTGTTTCTTAGTGCTGGTGATTCACTAGTGCAGCTCCATGGGCTGTGTATCTGACTGATGGGTTGCTGTCTCTCAGCCTAAGGAAAAGGGGAGCTTGAGGTGACCCTCTGCTCAGCTGTGATGCTTCCATCCAGCCCATGTGCTTTGGGAAATAAGGCTTTGATTTCTTATATTGGTGAGGAGCACCTGCAACTCACAGGTTGGCTCCTCCAGGATGTATCTGGTTCAGCTTCTGTGTATCATGAAAGCTGTCTCTAGGTGCTGTGTGTTATACAGCCAGATAAAATGACCGTAGAACACCATCACCCTGCAGCAGCATCCAGACAGCGCACCATGAGCCTTGCCAAGGAGCAGGAGCCCTCTTCTCTGATGGTTTCTGTTGGGAGCGATGTCTTCACCATGGCTCTGTGCTTCCTACCCATGCATGGGATGGAAAGCCACCTGCCACACATGCTGCCTACATGTATTTCACAATTTAATTGCTGTTCATAAAACCAACACGTGGAACAGGCAAACACCGTCTGATCCAAAATGCCCCGGGGCGTATTATGTCAATGTCACATACATTAAGAAAGTACAGCGAGAACTTGGAGTTACTTCTTGTGTTCGTAGCCCTTTTCCATTATTCATGTCTGCTGTCAGAGCTGTAGCACGTACGCAGCTGTTGCGTTGTGGCTGTCATAACCTGGAGGAAACAGAAGTAGCTCCCAGGATGGAGACTTCCAAAAGCACAAGGTGGGGGATAACATAAGGGAAAAAAATGGTTCTTTACCACTTAACGGTCCCAAACAGCTTTCAGGGACATCTTTTGCCTTGCTCTAAGCACTCCAAGAACAGCACGTAAGGTGGAGCTGTTTTCCCTAGACTCCTGGCAACATGGGATCACAGGTTTATTTACATCAGAAAAGGGCTGGTCTTGAAGAAAACAAAATATTAGAGGCTGTTTGGGACAGCAGGGAAGTATTTTGCCTTGCAAGCTCACTGCAGACTAGCTCCAGCACCCCCAGGCCCTCTCCAGCTCCCCCACTTGCTCATCACTCGGATGTCAAGACTTTGCAGTTCAATTTCACAGTAAAAAAATCTTGATAAATTGCAATCCAATTGATTTTTTTTTTAAGCTCTCCTCTCCCTCCCCTTCCTCTCCAGTGTGACTTTGAAGATGACACTTGTATTTCTGAATTAAAACCACATTTGCCCAGTGCTGCGAAGGGAGGAGGCAGGGGCAGAAGAGAGAGAAACCCTTTTGTTCTCCTCCTCGTGGTTCCCCCTCACCTGCCAGGGCCAAACTCCAAAATAATTCCTAACAGCTGAGGTTAGCCGGGGACATCTAATCCCGGAAAACTGGCTCCGAATTCCAGCACCAGCACATGGTGTTTGAGTTTCATCAACAGCCATTTATATCTAATTCCCCCAAATCTCTGAAGAAGTGTGAGTATGTATACAGGTATGTGCTTATTTAATTGAAAAGAAAAAAAAAAAGGTTTTTTTCATAAATCTAAGCCCAAATGGCATCAACAGCAGTGGCAACATTTATGCTTTTTAAAGCTAAGCAAGCTCAGGAACTGTTTTGAGGATGTAACAGGGTCTTTTGAATGTACCCTAAACAGCCATGGCTATAGGATGCCCAAGAATTATGATTCTCAACCAAAGGGA
>NW_009258661.1:1494627-1530271 GCF_000687185.1 Egretta garzetta
TAATGGAAAAATATTGCTTTGTACAAATGGAGCTTTAAGTATCTTGCTGAGTTTGCTGAGACCTGTCCTGTTTGCTTACAGAGGCAGTGTAAGGAGCATCCTGGCAATACAACGGAGGGAAACCTCTCGGGGTTCAGCTAGACCGAGATGGGAGAATGTGGCAGCAACAGGGTCGCTCTGGGAGAAATACCCCTTCCTGGGCATGAACAGGGACCAAACGGGACGCATTGGGTAAAATCACAATTATTTTTCTTCTTTGGAGTCAGTCAGCAGGGATAACGTGCTATTTTTCTCAGGGGAGATTTAATTTTTCCAAAGAGCATTCCCCAGTTGGCCCTAAGGATCTGTGACCTGAAGATAAAACTCCCCATTAGTTCTGTTACATCCCTTCCCAGAAAGAAAATTTCCAGCACCTTCAATTTTGGTAGTATTTGCTTTAAGACCATGCACTTTTTATTAAGAAAAAGCTTTGGGTTTGCTGTTTAGCCAATTGAAATGAGTAATGAAAATGTTATTTGTATGGGACAAAGGAAATATTTTCTTTTAAATTATCTCATCTTACTAATTGATTACAACGGGACTACTTGGACGTCTACAGCGTACAGCATCCGGTCCCTCTGCTCAGAGCAGGGCTGCAGCCAAGCTGGCGTAAACCATCCCATAGGAGAAAACAAGAGTAAAAGCTGTCAGGTATTTAGGGCTGCCTGTCCCATGGAGCCAGCTTAGCTTCCACGAGGAAATAATTTGGGTGTCTGAAAAGAACATGTCCTACAAAATATTAGCAGTTTCTGTGGAAGAAGAAACACCAGAGAATATTGATAATTAAAAACATGGTCTAGAAATAAAAAAAAAAATTAAATTGTTTGGAGAAAACTTCTTCACGAAAAAGGTATTTTGTTGTTTGTGCAGACATCACTGATAGCCTGCTAGCACAGAAAGTACTTGCTATCGATGAAAAGAAATAATATAAATCCAGAGTATGTCTGAATTTAAATCAGAAAGGAAAACGATTAATATAAAGGATTACACTATTACAGTATGATTCCCTTGAGATGCAAAAAATCTCATATTTGAAAGTGACTTGAATATAATAATCTTCAAATTTTCATGGCTGAAAATGTTTCTGAACTGCTGTTTCCAAAATAGATGTCGCGAGACAGCAACTATGTCCTGAGCTGATTTCAAAACCATGGCAAATAATGTTGTTTCACATAAACACAGAAGAAAATGAGACATTAACAGAAATGAAAAGGGGACAAAATCGTCCAGGTCTTTGTGTCAAGGATGGAGAAAAAAGGGAGAGAAATGGCTTAAACAGGAAAGCTGGAAAAGCCAGCCTGGAGAAGCGCTGTCATCCCTAGCTCACCAACCCATCCGCATGGTTCTGATCTATTCCCTCTCGGCTCCGGCAGCCGCTCTCGCTGCCGCCAAGAAGTAGGTCAGAAACCTATTTTTGTCTCTATTCTTCTGTGGCCACATCGCAGTCCTAACCCCCGTGTGGAGACCGGAAAGCCCCTGGATGAGGCAGTGAGGCCAGACCCGTCCCGCACAGCGCCGGGCCGAGCAGGGTGGCCGGTCCCCAGCTCCCTCTATAGTCAGTGGCAAAAGAGAAAAATGTTGTGTCTAGCAGCAGGGATTGCCCCTGGGGGTTCCCATCTCTCTCTGCTTGCTGGAGAGGGATTTTAAGGGAATTAGGGACTTAGTCTGTGGTTAAATACCTAAACTCAACAGGATGAATCTGAGCCAAAGCCCATGCGATGCATCAGCCCCATCCAGTAAGCCTGCATCCAAGCAGGGCAGAAAGTTTTGGTGTTAACTCAGCTCTCAGTGGTCTGGGTTAGAGACTGGCCTTGCAAACACTCGTGCTGGTGTGGCTGAGGTGGGGATGAACAGGGACACAAGGCAGAAGCAGGGAGCTGGGACTGAAGCAGAAGGACTTGTGTTGTGACTGCACGTTTAGTGCTCCGGGGCTGAGAGCTGCCCGGTTCTCCTGCTGTCCCCCACGGCTAGTGACTTTATCACCTCTGCTTGCTGACATCCTTCTTTCCTCTCCAGGTACCAGCTACCCTCCATCCCACCTCCCACCCCCAAATTGTCCAATTGATTAACACAATTCAGTTAAATACACTAATTGTTTTCAACTTGTATGTACCTTTGAAGTTAGCTAGAAGACATGCCAGGAAGCTGCTCTGGTTTTCCCACTATATCATCTAGAAATTTTAAAAGCCAATAATAAATTAACTTGAAGATACTATCTCCCCTTATGGAGTTGCCTTATTTGTAGCTCTGTTTCATGAGTGCCAAAATCTTCTTCTCACTGCCTCACCCCTCTCCTGTCAATGCAAAGCAAAGGCTGGTGGGGACGGCAGTTTTGCCATCCCAGAGCCCTGCGACCTTTGGAGGACCAAGCGATCCATCTCTCTGTGGGAGACTTTTTGTATTTTGCCACTGGTCAACAAAATACTGTCCCCAAGTGAATAGTTTTACAAGCGGCAAACCCAGCCAATGCTTCTGCCTTAGGGCATGGCACTGTCCTAAAACTCCGCTTTGCAGTTTGTCACCATTGAGGTGAGTGGCAGGAGATGCCAAGCAAGAACTTTTGTCATAATGTGGACCTCAAATTATGTTTCCTTAAAATATCTGCAGGGTTCACTCAAACTCTGTGTTACCTTATCTGAGGGAATTGCAATCTCTGTGACATGAAAGCAAACTGCAAAGATGTTGCCCCATCATTCTGCTTCTAGCAGGTCTTGTGTCCAGCTTTTCAGACAATTTTTTCCCTTTTCATGGGGCACCTGTCAAGATTCCCACTCTGGAAAAGAAGATCAGAGCAAGTGGGGACTGAGGAGAACAAAAGCTGACCCAAACCTTTGACCTAAACTTAACATAAAGCCGAATGAAACCTTAGAGGTTTGTAAAAGTTCATGAAACATTTCCACCTCCTGCTCCCCTCTCCTTTATCTTTAGTTCCTTTAGACTTCTACGCTTACTGTTTCTAATTGAAAGTCTAATGTAAAGCCCCACCAAATTAATGGACAGACTTTCACTGATTTTAGTGGCTTTTGATTCAGCCTCCCAAAGAAAGGAAATAATTTCTTTAAAGAAAGTCTCTTTAAACTTAAGAGAAAACAAAACCTGAAAAAGAGATAAGGAAAACCAGAGGTCAAATGTAATTTTCCAGCTAGCAGCACATGTTCTCGATCTGAAACGCCCATAAAATTGATACGGATATTGTTAACGGAGGAAAATAAAAATCACTGTACAGAAACAGGGAATTGCTGAGCTAACAGTGAACTGGTTTAATAAGCTATAATGGCTGTTTGCAACAACCAGAAATTTTGCCATTCTTTACTGTCAGCTTGTGCTGTAGAAGAATACTCTGGTAATCAGCTGGCATTTATGACCTGAAGCTTCCATTTGTATGTGTGAGGTTGAGTCCTTCCCTTTGTACCAAAATTGCAACAAAAATGTCAATCATGTGAAAACTTTATTAGGGAAATAGCTCTCTGCTACTGATAGAGTTTTTAACTTTCTAGGTGCCTTTCGTCAGAAGAGGGTAAAAATGTGATAGTTTATAGGGCTTAATAACACCTGAGCTTCCCTGAACGATGTCCGTTGACACACCAGAAGGAAGGGATGTCATCCAAAGAGACCTGGACAGGCTGGAGAGGTGGGCCTGTGTGAACCTCATGAGGTTCAACAAGGCCAAGTGCAAGGTCCTGCACCTGGGTTGGGGTAACCCCCAGTATCAATACAGGCTGGGGGAAGAAAGGATCGAGAGCAGCCCTGCCGAGAGGGACCTGGGGGTACTGATGGATGAAAAGCTAGACATGAGCCGGCAATGTGCGCTGGCAGCCCAGAAGGCCAACCGTACTCTGGGCTGCATCAGGAGGAGTGTGGCTAGCAGGTCGAGGGAGGTGATTCTGCCCCTCTACTCAGCTCTGGTGAGACCTCACCTGGAGTACTGCGTCCAGCTCTGGAGCCCTCAGCACAAGAAGGACATGGAACTGTTGGAACGGGTCCAGAGGAGGGCTACAAAAATGATCCGAGGGCTGGAGCACCTCTCCTATGAGGACAGGCTGAGAGAGTTGGGCTTGTTCAGTCTGGAGAAAAGGAGGCTACGGGGAGACCTGATTGCGGCCTTCCAGTACCTAAAGGGGGCCTATAGGAAAGATGGGGAACGTCTTTTTCATAGGGCCAGCTGTGTTAGGACAAGGGGAAATGGTTTTAAACTAGAACAGGGTAGGTTCAGGCTAGAGGTAAGGAAGAAATTTTTTACAATGAGAGTGGTAAAACACTGGAACAGGTTGCCCAGAGAGGTAGTGGAGGCCCCATCCCTGGAAACATTCAAGGCCAGGTTGGATGGGGCTCTGAGCAATCTGATCTAGTTAGCAGTGTCCCTGCTCACTGCAGGGGGGTTGGACTAGATGACCACTAGTGGTCCCTTCCAACCCTAAACATTCTATGATTCTATGATTCTATGATTCTATGATGCAGTAGATGCTCAGAATAAGAACATTCTTGTCTGAGTTATATTCTGGATTCGTGGACATGAGGAAGGTTGGTGAAAACAGCTCAAGCAGAAATTAAGATGTGGCTTTTCTTGGACAGCTGTTGTTACGCTGTCATTTGGCAGCGACAGTTCCAATGGGTTGGTGCTGCCAGTTCCGAGCTTGGTCTCCTCTAAAGTACTGACCTGCCTCAAGCTCCTGTTTTGCACATACAAATTGGGTGTTCTGTGTGCGCAGGCTCTTATGGCTGCCTGTTTTACTTATGAATACGTGCAGAGCTTATCTAGAGAATTATTTCCTAATATTTGTGTAACAGACAATTTTGATTTTCAGAGTCACTGGGTAGATGCACACAGAACAGTGTGTGCTCCAGAGGCTGTTATTCAGTCTTAATGGAAAACATAGACGTTGGAAGATGCTGGTAATAAGCAGCTACTGCCCGTTCATAATGTTTCTGCAAACAAGCATTATTTTATGATTTATATGCAAATTTTACACAGCAATTTATTTATTTTTTTATCATTCTCTCTTTTTCACATTTTTCTTTCTGTCTCCTCTTTGTCTTTTCTCCCTCTCTCTCCTACAAGATTTTCTGTTTCTGAACTCCTCCAAAGCCTTCTCCAGTGTCAAGTCTGGAATGTCTGGTCTCTACCAGCAATACACTCACCGTCTCTCTCGGAGTGCCTGATGGCACCGCCTCGCTGGGAGGCCTTGCGGTGGGCATGCTGAAAGGCTTGCTGCCTTCTGAGCATCTGCTGGGTGAGGTTTGGCTAGTTTTTAGAGGTTTGGCTAGTTCTGTCCATGCACTGAAAACATTGTTCACCTCCTAAAGAAAATACGGATCTTGGCCCAAAGGTGCTGGATGAGATCTGTGGACCATCCAGTGCAAGGTAGTGGTGGTGGAGGGAATCCTCTGGGCAGAGAGATCAGGGACAGAAGAAATGATCTTATTTGCTTTTTTCAAGGTAGAAGGAGAAAATTCTATCTGTTGGCGCAGTGACAATCTATTTTGACTGTCAAAACTTAGAAATTTTGTCTTTTTCTCCCCACTCATCTTGGATCCACTTTTTCAGTGGCTGAAATGATGTGTTTTTTATAAGTGTTTGATCTGTCTGCTTCTAGAAATTGTACAGGGCATGAATTACTGGAAATGAAGCAAAATGTACCAGACACAAACTCAGCGCATTCTCTGTAGTTCATATTCTCTGAAGACTCATTTGTCCCTTTCCTCCTTTTAAATATTTCCTCTCTTCTTTCTGGCCTGATCTTGTTATTTGTTTCATTGGCCATTTGTTATCCAACTCTTGGCAAAATATCAGGGAAATCTTCCTGACAGCGAACCAGGAAGAGCTTTCTTAAGGGAACAACAACAGCTTCTTTACTTGGGAGAGCTGAAAACGTGACAAGCCCGAATATTGTCTTTGCTGAGACAAAGCTTGCGAGGGCTGCAATGTGCTCTGTTGTGTAACTGATGAAGCTTATCCAGTTGGGCTTTTCTTTGGTCTTTAAGGAGTTTAGGATGTCACTTCTCCCTGTAAAACTTGCCTTACTGCTGTGACAGTGGTCAAGTAGGCAGTGAAGGAGGGATGGACTGACCTGCTGTCTGGTGGGAGCTGAGCTCTACGGAGGTGGTGGGGCTTCTCACCCAGGGATGGAGATGTCTTTCTGGCTATAGGCAGCCCAGGTGGTCATTAAAACAAGCTAACAACGTGCTTTCATCTCTCCTGAGTCCACACCTTCCTCAGCCTGGTTGAGGTGGGCTTAGACCCACTCTGGGCCTCAATAAACTTTTCACTTTCACAGTTTCACCGCAGGTTTGACTTTGCTCTGGGATTATCCTAACATTCAGCTGCTTCAAGGCTGTTGGGTTCCTCTCTGTCTCCTCTCCAGCTGAAAGTTTATAGCTGAGCTGTGCAAGTGTGTCCTAACTTCAGAGCAAACTCAAGAAAAGGCAGCTCCAGCTGCAGCTCGCAGCCTGCCAGAGAGACTCCCCTGGCAGCTCTCCGACAAGCCTGTTACTACAAGTTCGCCCCAACCAGCAATTCTGGCAAACATGAAAATTTTCATGAAGTTCATATTAGTTCAACATTCGCTCATGTTACCAGCAATTCAGTAGTTCCTTCTAACTGCTTGAATCTCAGACGAAAGATTTAAGCACACTTGCCATGCGGCCTCTCTGAGAAAGTCGTGAAGGTGGGCAAGTGTTTAGTTTTCACAAATATCATGGTGCAAGTGAGTTTTATAATGTCTTCTGAGAGGATTTTAAGTCCTGATACATAGTTGTCATCTCTGCAAGATGTTACAGTATCTAGATTAACTTCCAAACCAGTGCAGGACATAGAAAAAGTAGGTTTATATAATAATTTTCATTTCTACTCACTGATTCAGTGAAGTCTTACACCAATTTCATAACCCCAAATATTTATAATGCCTTTATTTTAAAATAATTTCTACTGCTTTGACTGTATGTATTGAAACACATCCTGTTCAAAAGCACTTTCTCCCCCCTAAAGCAGTCTTTGCATTATAGCCTCTGTAATGCCTTCAGCTGCTGCAGGGACCTTGCAGAGCTGGGGATGCTCACGCCAAATAGATTTTGTATTTTGTTCCTTAAGTTTGTCAAAAGGGTCTTTTTGCTCAGAAAAAAAAAATCAATGTTGGTCAAATTTTGGAGAAGGGTTTGCTGAAAAATCTCTAATTTGATTTCTTTTTTAATCTGGAAATCAAGTCAAATTTCAGTGGGTACTTAATGGATGATATTATGCAAATATTGACAACATAGCTGACATTTTCCCTTCTCTCCTGACTTATTCTAGGAAACAAGGATTAATTATTGTCTCACCCCTTGGGTTGGGTGAATCCTGCGTACTCGAGGCTGAAGCTAATGAGCCAACCTCAGTCCTTGATTAGATCTCGAACAAGGCAGTGGCTTCCACAGCTCCCAAAAAATTTCTGCAGCACAAAAGGTAACACCATATCCAATAACCTGCTCCGGTACCTGTTCTGGTACCAGGTACCCACAGGTATTTGAGCCAGGACCACTTCCATCCCGCTGGAAAGGGCTTTACAAAAAGGAAACAAAACTCCTCCCAGTGCCACGCAGAACAGACGGTGGCTTTGCGGGGACATCTGTGGGAAGGGATATCCATGGGAAGGGGTGGCTCCTGCCCGGCCCTGGGAATGGGAGGCATGTCCGCAGTGGGAGGCAGCACTCATGGGGCTCCCGGCTCTCACCATTGAGCATTGTTCAGAACAAATGAAGATGCTGTATATGAATGTAAAGCTTAATTTGTGGTTTTTACACCCACCACATTTCTCAGAGTTGACGTTTTCTGGAACGTTAGGGCTTTTTATCTCCAGGCTGTTGCTTGGGGTTTTTTTCTTGTTCATTTTATAGAATGCTAACCAGCCATGTTTTTTCATCTACATAGTAAAATAGCATGCAATTAACTTGTTCCACACTTTAGTCAAAGCAGTGGTGTAATGCTGTCTGCTCCTCAAAGGTGTACAAACCTGGAGGGCAGCGGGGACACAGGTTCGGTCGGTATAACACAGTACAGCTGCACCATGACATTGCTTGGGTGGATGCTGAGAAATCTGGAGGAATTTCCTGGGGAAATGTGGAGTTGGGGAAAAAAAAAAAATGCTCGCTTCACCCACTCTTCTACTTTGTGCCCAAAGGTCATAACAAAGTGCCTTATTTTTCAGAAATGCCTTGGACCAGCTGTGACTGAACAGCACACGGGCTGTTGCTTGGTCCTGGTAGTACCTAAAATGCAGAGGGCATTTTCCAGGTGGAAGAAAGTTAGAGCTAAAGAGGCACAGAATAGAGAGGGAGGGAATCCAAGGCAGCAGGTAGATAGTGTAAGTGCAATCTCATTCATTCTAAAACTTCAGCCCTTTGCAATGACTTCATAGTTTAAAACAAAAAATATTTTTCTGCTCTCTTAGGTCTACTGAAAAGCTCCTTGCTCCTCCCGCTCTGTGGCCGAATATACCGCATTAAGATTTGTACAAGGCTTCGATACGAGGCATGTAGTGGTAACCTCAGAAAATCAGATTAGTATTTTTTTCTGAGGATGGAAAAAAGATGGTAGAGTCATCCTTTTTCTGGGACTTTCCAGCCAAACAGAATAGTTATGTATTTTAATTCATTGGCAAGCAGGTTGCAATGCAGATCATTGGGTCCCCTTGTCAGGTACAGGATGATGGGTGTGCAGGGATGGCAGGATTGTTGTCATCTTCTGCTCTACCATTATCAGGTCTGTGGCTTTGGCAGAGTCATCATGAGTCAAAACCTGAAGGGTCTCTTCAAACCCCACTGCACCCTGAACTACCGTGGTCCTTTTCTCAAAGCTGTCCCTTCATCCTTTACCAGCAAGAATGATGGATTTTGGCACATGCAGCAACAAAATCAGATAGAGCCAACTGGAAAAAACTGGTAGTAGCCCCAGACAGGCGTTGATGGACATTTCCCACTGGTTGGAAGTTTCTGTTCTAGTTTCAAGGGCACTTTAATTTTCAAATCCCTTTTCCATCGGATATGTACATGTGAAGCCAGATAGCTGGCACAAGAATATATGCCTAGCTGCCTGATTTCTATTGTGTACCATAATTATAGTAGCATACACTTTGGACTGACAGCATTTTTCAGCAACAGAATATTTTAGAAATATTAATCTCACATCAGCTATTTGTGTTGAATATTGCTTTATTCAGCAGGTGAGGTGAACCAATATTATCCTACTTCTCCAGACAGAAAAACAGGGAGAGAAAGAGAGATTGACTCACCTAAGGTCAAGCAATACATCCAAGAGAAAACCTGGTTAAGCCTGGGTATTACTGCCTCCCAATGATGAAGAAGTGTGTGCAATATTTCTGAGAAGCTCATGTATGTGCACCTACAATAAATGAGAAATGATACTAGCTTAGGGGGTTACCCATTGACTAGTGCAAGGGCCATTTGCATTGCATGGTATTGCAAAAGCCATCAGGACACCATGCTTATAGACAGCAATGGCCAGACCCTGCAAAATGTCGCTGTGTTCCTACTTGTGTCTGTCTCATGGACTTCAGTTTCTGAAAGGAGAGCTTGATCTTCAGCAGGTGGTTAATACAAGTCTAGAGTTGTGATGAGATTGTGATGTGGCAAAAAAGGCCAAAGTTTTAACTTTTTTAACCTCTTTTCCTCACTATTGGCCATTTGTCATTCCGTTAGCTCAAAGGGATTAACACTGATGGGACTACTTCCCAAATACAGGGATAGGCTGCATGATGAGAGGAACAGAAGTTGTATATTTATGGGACTTGTTCAGCAAGTCTCAAGTAACAGCATCTCTGAAATGGAACACTGATGGAATAGTAATTTTAGGAAACTGATTATCCCTTAGTTGAGTAAATTTCAGACCAAAAAATGTTTACATTGAAAAATTAGCTAATAATAAAGCTAATGTATTTGTACATGGGGGAACGGAGAAGCTAGGCCTTTTGAGCCTGGACTTTCTTCTCTTGCATTGCATTATGAATGCCATTGAAGGAAGCAACCTCTGTAGAATAGGTCTAATTGCTAACTAATTATGTTTCAACAAAAATGAGCAGGGTCCCAGATTTTACTTGGCTTGAATGTTTAAAGGCAAATAATAAGTTATGTAATAAAACAACAGAATCATTAAACATTGATTTACGTGTTTATTTTGCTATAAGAAATGAAATTTTTATTGGAACGGAATTAAACAGAGGTTTATGTGCTTGTATTCCCCATAGCCTTTTATACTCCAGTAATATAGCAATATTCATAAATCATACGAGAGTTTTCAAATTTCCTCAGGAGTGACCTAGGCAAGAAACCCTTAACAACTTGCTGAGAGACTTTGAAATTAAATTCAGCTGTAGTATCATCATGACTAATTTATGGCTAGTTTGGTTGCTACAAAGATACATTTAAAGAAACTGGAGTACATGGTGAGGATAAGATAAAACATGGGTTTAGCATCATGTAGCTATTCCACTAGAAAGATTTATTCCATGTTTCATTACTTTATTGAACATGGCAAACCCGTCTGTTCCTTAAGAGGAAACCTTAATTATATCATGAAACATGTAAATACTAGGCCTTCAACCAAGCAAAACAAGGAAAATGCTAGATATGAAATTAAATCTTTATATAGCTATCAAAGGACTCTGTTCCCCTTGCCATCAGATCATTTGTGCATGTGTATGAACATGTATGCAGCAGCATGCACATGCATGTACGCTATATACATCTGTATCTATAAATATACATGTGCTCATGCACACATACGTTGTCCACTTTAGAACAGGCATAATAGTGAAGTATTCTTGAGGCTGAGACAGACATTATCCGGTACAGTTTGAACTATGTTTCTGCAATGCCCAGCATCCCTGCAGCCCATTTTCATCCCACTGCAGCTTTTGAACTTCCTGCAAGGCTCGTTATGCCAAATTGAGATTGATGACAAAGTGCGACATTCTGAAATTATTAAAGGTATTTGGTTTTCCTTTAGTTTCTTTTACCACAGAATGAAAAGGATGAAAAATGATTCTTTTTTTTCCACAGTAATTATATGTCTGACTTCTCAAATTTTATGTGGGCAGAAAACTCCCTCTGAACTCTGTGTGTGTTGGGACGCAGCTCATGAGCATCTGGCTTTATCCCACTCCAGCATGATCATCACCTCTTGTGTGAGAAGGGGATTTTCATTCTTTCCTTGCTGGTTAGGACCAGTGAATTGTTTCAGGCATGAGTTTAGGCTGAATTATTTCTTGGTGTATGTCTTTACACGCCACCAATCTTCAGGTAAGTGTCTTCCTATTGCTGTTGAACCTTCTAGGACATCAAGTTTCTGTTGGTGAACCTCTCCAGGACTTCTCACCATTACGGACCTCTTTTCCATCTACACCCAAGGGGCTGAACCTCAACCAAAGCACCAATCTGCCAAGCCTCCTGAGATCATCTTCTTCCCAACCACTCGGTGTGGTGACAGCTTGGCATCACACAGGGAGAAGCAGTTTACGAGACCCCCTATGACTGACCAGAGATCTCCACCATGTCCCAGTCATTCTGCTGTCGCAACACTGCCTGCGACCCAGCTGCCTGACGGCGGGCTCAATGCTGCACTGCTGATTCAGCGGGTGCCCTCCCAGTAGCCCCAGTCCAGTGACTGCGGTGAACACATGACGCCGACGGCAAGCACTCGGCCAGCAGCAGTGCGAACCCATGCACTTGCTATTTAGTATGCAAGGGCAATGAGTGCAGCTAAACTCATTGCACGCATCCATTACAAAAGAGAAGCGTCAATATTTCTGTAAATCCACCAGGGAATTTATTCAAATTGGCCTCCAGCAACAGTGAATTACCCTGGTGATTGGTGCAACTTGGAATAATGAGAAAGTACCATGGTTTCCTTTAAAGTAATATAGTGGTTATTGCTGATAGTTACTGCCTTTGTGAAGTATTAATGCATGGTTATAGTGCAGTCACGTAGCAAATTATAGGGGCCTGTAGAATGTTACTTAGCAACACTTGCTAATGTTGAGGTGGTAATGAAGAAAAGGAGTAAAAGAAATACAGAGTGTATCAGAGTCATAAAATAAACTGTGGTGTGACTTGAGCAAGCTGTTCCGAAGATAAAGATGTTGTCTATTTCTCTTTTTGCCATGTGAATATGGTAGAAGAACTTAAGAGCTGATTTGAAGCAACAAATTTTAAACATCTAAGTAACACAAACAAGCGTTAGATTATTTTTTTTTTTTAATCGTTGCTGCTGCCTGACAAAAGCATCAGAATTGTTGGGCTTTTTGAAGATCCTCTCCCTGCCATTTCAAACCCATCCTGAGGCCCTAGCTGGCCAATTAAAATAATCCCTCCTTTGGAAAGCTAGCATTTGTCAGAGTTAAGAATGAAGGCTTCTTTCTACTACATCTATTTTCCCCATTCATTCATTTACATAACTCCCTCCACCGTTAATCAAGTGCCTGTAAGCATATCTCAAGAAAAGGGTAAGGCCATAAAAATAAAGTCAGACATTTCTAGTTATAGATGAACCTTCCACATGTTACAGATCTATCTCAGACACTTATCTTGGTTTATCTCCACCTGTTTAAATTGGAAAACTCACAAAAATTCATCTCCTATGAGATTTCCAAGGTTTCTTGATTTCATTTGGGTCAGAACTGCCACAAGAGATGCATTTCTCGGAGCACTTCTGAGCTGCTGCCAGGAACAGGGAGTGCTGGACTGTGCCACTTAAAAAAAAAAAAAAAAAGGTTTCTTTGAAAAGTCACCAAATTTTATAAGCTTTAAAAAAAAATTGGCCTAGTTCAGTCTCGGGTATGATTAAAAGAGCTGCCCTGATTTATTGGTGTCAAACAAAGTATGTTTGGGCAGAACGTTATTTTGTAATGGAAAAAGTGTCAGTGGAAGCACTGCCTATCAGCACTGCCTGGGCTGGATGAGGACTGAGCCTTAAATTATAAGAGTCTTTAGTACTGGAGAAAAGGAAGACTGCTGAAAATATTGTAACTGGAAGGCCATTCTCCCAAATAAAGGCAGCTGTGAAGTCAACCTCAACAACATTGGGGGTTCTGCTGATTAAATAACAGATGATATTTGCCTGCTTCGCACCTCACCCTGGCTCTGCAAAGCAACTGGGAAGAAGTTTCTCATTGCTGTCCCAGCAGGAGTGCTGAGCCATGAGCACGGAGTGATGGTTTGGGGAACGTTTCACAGGAGAAACTTTCTGTATATATGAATTTCATAGACACATAAAAAAATAATATTCTCCAATTAGTAATACAGTTGCTTCCTGCTGTCCTTTAATTTTGCACTTTTTCTTTTTTTCCTTGTAAATGACAAAGTAATTTTGTTTCGATTAAGTTCTTGTTCTTGCATGTTGCCTTACCCAAAGCAATGCTGTACCAGAGCATTGCCAGAAGGACGCGTCTACCAGGGATTAATCAGGGACAAATGGAAAATCAAATGTAAGTGACTGGTGATGCAGGGGAGCCAAGCCTGCAGTTAATAAAGCAGTCTGTTTCAGCACATACTTGTCCCACAAAAACAAAAAAAATCATCATCCTTCTGAAGCATTTTTAATAGGAGAACCCCTGTGCAAAGCAAGACCTTACCAAGACAGCTAGTCATGCCCTTCCTGAAACGTCCACTGTTCTTTTTTCTCCCAAATCATGCAGCTGAGGCGACTTTTGGCTTTAAATTTTCTTTACGGCCCTTTGAAATGCCATTGAGACTCCAGCTGAGGCTCTTAATGGGACAAAGTTAGTAACAAATACAAATTTCATTTGGTGAACTTAGGATAAAAATGATACGGAAAAACCAACACTGACAGGAAAACTCTAACATGAAGAATTATACCAGAATTAGCAGAGTCCCCTGCACCTATACACATTTGCTCTAGCAGATGTTCTGCCTGTCCCACTTTCAGGCAACTACTTTTGGTCAAAATGCTCCAGCCGTTAACAAAAGGTGGTCCTCATTTTGTAACTTTTAGCAGTGTTTATTCTGGGTGAACAAAATTTTCTTCTGTCTGAAGATGTTTAATGATTATTTGAAAGCAACTTGATGAATAGAAGAGCATGTACTCCCACTTGGGGCAAATGTATTTTTGGAGTGATTCATAATAATTAATCTTTGTCTAAGTGGAATGCATTAATTTCTCCTACTGGTGGTGACTGTACTTCTGTTTCTTTTCCTAAGTTAGATGGTTCTGCTCCAGAGGCGTATTTGCTGATTAAATTGGATCGCGACCGGGTACTCAGGTTATGTCACTATTATCCAAACGATCTTTTAAAGAACACAGAGTACTTGTTTTTGCAGATATCGTGCACTCCACATTTAACCACGGATCTTTGTAGCTTGTTATTTCTAGAATTCAGATTACTGCAATTTAAAAGCCTCTCTGTCCTTGCCAGCGCTCAGTGACATAAAGTAAACCTGCACATTGAGAAATGAAACACAAAAGTTGTCAAGTTGCACTGAGGGATGGAAAGAAAAAAAAAAAATACGTGCTTTACGGCGATCTGGAAACACTGTCTGGCGCGCAGCTATAAAGGGAAATGTTATCATTTGCTAATATTTTTTGTGTAGCCAGAACTTTATTTTTGAGAGTGCTGTTACCCACAGCAGTACCCGCGCATCAGGGGGTCCCCGGGGAGCATGGGGTCCATGGTGCGGGTGGGTTGCAGACGCATACTGAGAGCCGGTTCGTACCCCAAAATGTGTACGGTGTCCATCGTGCCAACGGGCAGCGAGAGGGGGAAGGGGAGCCAAGCCGAGGGAGCCATTTCCCACAGCCGCCTGCTGCTGCTCGCTGGGACCAGCCACCAAACCCCAGGGCCATTTTCCTCCCGCTGCCTCCTCCTCCTCCTCCTCCTCCCGGGCGCCGGAGACCGCGGCAGGGATGCAGACAGAACCGCCTAGCCTCTGCAGCCCTCGACGGACTGAAGTGCTCCAAGTTCCTTTTTTAGTAAAATCGCTTTGTCTCAAAAGTGCTGTGGAGCAAAGCCTGCTCGCCCCCGCTGCCCCCCTCCTTGCACTCAGCACGGTGGAGGTGCCAGGCCGACGTGCCAGAAATACTCCTGATCCCCAGAGACGGATCGTCTCAGGGCCCCGCAGCCTGTACCCCAGCCTGAGCCCCAGCCCAGCATCGGGTTTACCCAGAAAGAGCAGTCTGTCCTCCCGGCCCCACCAGGTTCCTCTCTGGTGAGGGCTGGTGGCAGCATTGCTCCTTTGTTTGTTTTAAATGTGGCATCTAAGGAATGGACAGAAACCATCAACTCTTTTTTTTTTTTTTTTTTTTTGGCCTGAGATAACACATAACTTGCATGCGGCTGTAAAACACTGCACTCAGGGCAGGATTTCACCGGCTGCAGGATGAAGAACTCTGCACGGTGTCATTAGTTTCTTCTATACCCGGTTTTGCCTTTTCCATGCTGCCGCTGCTGGGGCATGGCCAGGGTGCTAGGAAGGAAAATGACGCTGAGTGGTGATGGGGACAGGTACCACTATCTGTTGCTGAGTTTGGTTGTGCTCCATTCCCAGTTCTCATCTCTTCCCATTTCCAAAAAGGCTTTGGCCAGTATTCCACCTCATAAGCAAACAGATACCTCCTCCAGGCCAGACAGCTTGAGGTGGGGCTGACCAGCATCAAGCTGCCCTCAGTGGAGGTGCACAAGCCAGGCAGTAGGCAGAAGGAGAATGAGGATGGGTGGGCAGGGAGTAGTATGGGAGATGCTGGGAGCTAACAAGCTGCTAACGAGGCTGATAAGGACTGTGTGGAGATAAAAGAAGAGAGCAGCAAGCAGGAGAGGTGACTGGAGACAAGGAGAGGAGGGTTATGAGGGAGTGCACAATGAACATAAGGCAGAGGATGGACTTAGGGTGAAGAAGAGAAGGTTGGCTAAGAGGTGGGGGCAGGACATTTGGCATTGCAGGTAAGAAGGGGCAGACTTCCATTCACAAGTTTAACAAACTGACTTGTTGCCTATTAGGGTGTTGTTTTCTCCAGTGCCTGTTTGGAGCTCAGTGCTCTTGGTCCCTCTCTCCCCCCAGTCATTCCATGGACCATCTGTGTTGCTGCCAGCGTACAGGGCAGATGTCTGTACACATGCTGTCTGTGTGGCTGCAGGTATGATGCTAAGTGTGAGAGGGTGTCTTTGGTTTGGGGAAATCATGTGCTGCACCATGATACAATCCTTGGTGACATGGCAGGGTGCTGCTGGGGATTGAGGCAGGCTTTGGCTTTTTATTTATGTTTTTGTTGATTTCTATAGGTCTCCTGCCACCCTGGGTGGCTCTGCTTTAGCTCCAAATCCTGGAAGAAGAATGTTATTCTTCCTACATGATGGGAGGTGAGCCTGGGACTCCAGGGCAAAGCAGGACAGTCCCACGATTAAGGTCTCGTGCATTTGAATGCTGTCCTGATGAACTGGATTCAGTTTCCTCAGTTATACAAACTAAACTCTTTCAAGATGACTACTTTGTGGTTTTGGCCAAGGACTGGTTATGTAGGCTTTGCATTTTCCCAGTTGCAATAGATGTTAATGAGAGTTGAGTTTTGCGTGCAAGTGTAAAGGCTGCTGAGAAACAAGGTTTCTGGACAGCTTGGACATCCCAAAATTGGTAAAACTTTTTGTCTTGATTATTTCTCACCATCCCTATTCTCACAACATGTGATTTAGCTGCAGGAATACTTATGTTGCTTTTGGATGACCCGATAATGAGAAGTACAGAAAGCCCATGAGGCTATGAACAATTTTGTCTTATGTGCTCAAGTAACAGGCAAAAGTAAGGCGTGGTGCAATGCAGTAAGCAGCAAGTAGAAAACCAACCATAAATCATTAAAATGTACCCTCTGCTCTGTACAAATGGGGGGCAGAAAATTCTTAGGAAAAATCTCTGGGAATTTAGCTGCTGTTGCTGAACTCCAGTTAGTGTACAGATGGTGTTCATGTAAACCCCTGTACTTTTGTGTGGGTAAGGTCCCATTTCAGCCACTTGTCTGACACTGGATCATATTTATTTTGACACTAGGGGTTATGTTACACTGTGAATAAAACAGTCACTTACTGACAGCCTGACTTCTACTTGCCTTGAGGGGTGGTGACATTACTGGGCCCTGTATTAGAGGCTGAAGATGGCTGATCAGTTACTGCATCTCCGGACCCTGCTGGGAACCCGAACTGTTAACCTGAATGCTCATTTTCTTTATGTGTTTTCCACTGAAACGGTTTAAAAGCATCTCTGTTACTGTGAATTCTTGCTTATTTGTCATAAAGGGGGAAAAACACCGAACAGGAATTAACAAGAGGATTTTCTTTGCGACTTCAGTCCCTCATTAGGAGGTTTATGATCAGGCTTTGGGAAAGCTTTCCTTGAATTATTTTAAGGTTCTAATGATAAAAGCCTCGGAGGTCATGCACATGGAGGATTTAATACCCATTCAGAACCATCTGGCATTAGATTACATGCAGGGAAAGAACAAAATCTGGCAGTAATATTCATCTCCATTAACCCAGAATACAGGCTGATATGATTATAGCAGAGAAAATACTCTCACTCTTTCACCAGGAAAAGCTCTTAATAGACCTGGACTAAATTGGTTTATAAAACCAAAGATTTCTTGAAGCGTGGATCTGCCCTCTCATTGAGTGCATTTGCTTTGGCTGTTAATATGTATTTCATATCTTTTTAACCTTGACAACTAATATGTTAACATATAAAATATTGCTAGGGTGAAAGATTGCAGCTCCTAACTTACTCTGCGTGCACAGTCTTAGTAGTGTAAGCGTAATGCTGGAGTAAAGCCCCTTCACGGTTTGCTTCTATCTCTTCTCAAGAGCATCACTGAGACCACGGTCCCAGTGACACCCTCAGAAAAACTCTCACTGGTGTCAGTGGTGACTAGCTAACCTCCCCTTAAGCCATTCTTCCAGGACCAGCTATGTGCTTAAGCATCTGCTTGGCCTGAAGCATGCTGACTACTGAGGGTGTTTGGGGCAAACCCAGTTAAGAAAACGAAGAATGCCAGGGAGCTGGTCACTTCTCAGCCAGATTAACTGTCTTTCACCCTAACTGCTGGGCAGGGTCTCTTCAGCCTCCTGGGCTGCTCGTTACTTCTTGCATCATTTCCATCTTGTCATTCCCCATTGGCACAATGACTTCTCCAGGGATGGCTTCTCTCTGCCCTCCACGTTTTCTCCTCCTCTTCCCTTCTCTCCCAACTTGGTGCAGTGAGCACAGTCAGGCAGCTCCTCCAGCCAATGTTATGATTCACTTGCTATATGGAAAGCAAAACCATATGAATGACTAGAAAAGGCCATTTATCTCAAAGTCCATTGAGATGTGAACATCTCACATTAAGGCTTCAGTTCAACCAGGCTTTCTTGCACATGTTGCTGTTGTCTCTTTCCACCAGGACAGAGAGACTCCTGCATTAGCCAAAACAATCCTCTTAGCTTGTCATCTGTCTTGTACTTAGCATAGTTTTGCATACAAAACATTCAAAAGAGAAAAATAATCTTATGTCTTTTTCTTTCTTCTGAGAAGCCACCTGTGCCAGTTTTCACTTTGGAGGCTGCTATCTGGCGAAGGAAATTGTTATCATCTGAAGATAGAGCTGTAGTTCAGTAAATGCAATGTGAATCAAGCCTGGCAAAGAAAAGTTTGTTCTATGTTTACTAATTAGATGCTTCTCCCTGAGTGGCTGAGAGGGGATAAGATTACTTAATAACTGCTTTAAGTATGGGAGACCAGAGGATGATTTCCCAGTGATGTTGACTGTGTGGCTGGTTGAGGGGCAGCAAGCACAGCAATGGCCCGGGATGCTGTTCTGAGGTGCCTCAATGGTTCCTTGGCCAAGGAAGACCTCAAGCATGTAACCAGGTACTTAACGCTCCTTATCTGATACTAGGTCCCTGCTTCCTTTCTGCAGTCCCCACCAGCAAAATGAAATGACAGCTCATTTAATTTGGGGTGAAAGCCTCCATCTTTCACGCTTCTGCAGAATCGAGAGATAGGGAGCTCTCTGAGACGTGGCTCTGGTGGATGTTCTGCAATGTCTGCTGGTACGTTTTTGCTTTCTTCTCTGGGGTTGTAACATACTCGCTGACAGATTTATGCTGTAGTTGGAAACCAGAACCCAGAACGGCCTGTTCTCAGGCTTCATGCTATAAACATCAATACACTCATATAGCCGTTTGTATCTGGTTCTTTCTATCTGCATGAGGATTTTATTATCTCTCTAAAATGGTCCTGAAGGGGAGCGAGAGACAGGCAACAAAAGGAAGAGCTCAAACAGGACCGAGAACAAAAAGGAGCAAAGGGCAAGAGGCTGCTATAAAACCACGCAAGTGAGAGCAGGCAATTAATGGCAGGTATCAAAGCGGGTGGTGGAAACCGCATGTTTTCCTACAAGGGCTCATCTTTTGAGTAGGAGCTGCTATTGGATCGCAGCAGAGTTGCTCTGGTCTGAAGTGCATTTTTAACACAGAGAAAACCTTTTCCCCATCTCCAGTTTTGAGCTTTGCAGAATGAGTTGCTAAGTTAATGACAGGCCTTTAAATTAACTTGTCTTGTGGAGCAGCGAAGCAAGTAATGTGGGGGGGGAAAAAAATGCAAGCAATTATGGTTTAAATAAACCTCACCCACCGTGTTATTAGAAACTACCTGAGATGAGATTTCATTAGTGTTAGATTCATCTTCCAAACAAGTTATCCTAGCTCCCCTGCATGAGAGACCAGGAACAGGAGGGTTTGCAAAGTGTGGGAAACGCTGAGTGAGTCCAGGCAGGCAGTGCTGAGCTCTCAGCTGCTTCTCCAAGTCCTTGCAAAGCCCTTGTATTTGGATCCTGGTTTTGTTGTCACTTTGCCCCTAATAGGCTGAGGATCTTTGACTACAGAAGACCCCACATGCTGACCAACACAAGGCAAATGGGGGGTGGGCAAGAGGAGGAACAAAAAAAATGATTGAAAGGTGCTTACCCAGAGAGGTCCCATCCCTGGAAACATTCAAGGCCAAGTTGGATGGGGCTGTGAGCAACCTGATCTGGCTAAAGGTGTCCCTGCTCCCCATGGGGGCATTGGGCTGGGTGACCTCTAGGGTCCCTTCCAACCCAAAACATTCTATGATTACCTGATAAAGTGTCCATGCTAACCCCCTGCTATCTGCCGATTCTGGACTTGGCTGAGAGTAAACATCTCTCATAACCTTTTGGCCACAACCATCCTGAAGAAGCCAGGGTGCTTTTCTTGCGTAGGCAAAACCATTGCCATCTTTCCATCACCGCTCTTGGAGAACTGCTTAAACTATGATATTTTGAATTACTCCAGCTGTTTGCCACTCCCTCAGAGATATCATCAGAAAGCAGTTGCTTACACCAAGATTACTTTAATGATATCAAAGGGTGTGGAAGAAGGTTGCTAATTAGTAAACCGTCAAGGTACAAAGATATAAATAGCCCTGGGGCATGAGAGCAGATCCAAATCTGCAGTCTAACATTATCTTGGGATGAAAGCATTACATGTAGATGGATTCCACTAGAGAAGAGTGATTGAACTTTCCTGTTGAGCTGAACAGCAGGGCTTGTTTTGATTGATAAAGCTCCTTGTCAGATGGTGCAGCATATTATCGATTTATCGAGCCACCTGCCAAGCCTGAGCCAGGAGCAACAGTAGCAAGAACTTAGTCTGGGATAAGCAATCCTTTTGGAAAGAAATTACTGTACTTTTACTTATTCAAATAAATAAATAGCACCTATCCCAACTTCCTTTGCCAAAAGCTAAAATGCTTTTGGGGTCCAGCCAAAAGGCAAAAATTTTGATAAGCAGCTTGAGCTGTTTTGCTGGGGAAAATAAGCTTATCCTGCCCAATACGGTCATGGCAGAGGGAAAATGTCAGGGCTGGGAGAGCTGAAAATTGCAGCATTGCCCATTCTCAGGCTCTTTGCGTATGCAAGAGGCACATCTCTCATCTCATAGCTCCCGTGACAGTTCATTCTCCATCTTCCACCACAATTGCAATGGGTGAACCAGTCAGCTGCTCTTAAATGGCCGTCTTGTGTTTCAATGTAACTCGCTGTACTTCTCCACACTTTGCTTTCTGTAGGGATTGCTTATGGGTTTTTTTTAGTCCTGTGCTGTGTCCCTTGAACACAATGCAAACCAGCCGCTTGCAGTGGCCTGACAGCGCTATGACCCTGTGATAAACTTAGCGAACTTGGTTTTAAAGTAAAGGCTGTCTTAAGGGAAGAGGGGGGGAGAAGCACAAAACCCTAAACCAGGCTTCCCTTCCAAACACCAGCCCAGCCATAAGCGTGGATTTGCACAGCTGTTCCCAACGGCAGGATGGGAGCACCGCACGTAAGGAGCGCTTCTGCAGGACCACACAAGTTTACTGCTATTCTTAAATCCTAGCCTCACAACTGGGAAACTCCTGCCAAGTTGTTTGAGACAGTGGCACCTGGGAAGTATTATATGAGTCTGTATTGCATCATGAGAACCCTATTTGCACTTAATTACACATCTCCCTCCCTCTCCCAATATAACAAGCGAGACAGATGCTGCATCTACAAAGTGAGAAAGAAACACAGTTTTTAAGTGGAATCTGACAGCCAGAAATCCAAGAGCATGCTTCAAGCAAGATCCCAGCAGTGAAGATCCTCACAGTGTTGAACAGTTCAGACTGGTGTGTGTAGCAGTGATCCCGTGTATCCTGATGCAGCTGGGATTCGAACAGGTTGTCTTGCAACTCCTGCTCCCTTGGGCTGCGATGTTGGTGGAGACGTCTTGACCTCCCTTCTCTGCCTTGGTCCCTCTCTGTGAGCCCATCTCTCAGCCAAAAGTCTGGACATTACCTTCACAGACCTCCTGCCAGGTGTTTTGTGTGGTGCTGATGATAACAGCCTCACCTTACCCTGCCTCTGTATTTGGGGCAGCAGGTTAATGGGCACCAACTGGGCTAACAGATCTTCTAACACAGACTGCTCTTCCAGGGACGGGCGATGGGGAGGCAGAAAAGCCTCACACCAGCTTTGCTGGCCCAGGGCACGTAACGGCAGCATCACTGTGCTGTGTTTAACGGGAGCAGATCCCCTGTAAACAGATGCAGCTGGTAGATGGGCGCAGATCCATCGCCGGCTAACACCCATCTGAGGCCCAGTGTGTTTATTCCCTGGAACGGCTGGAAGACAAGATATTTCTGTTTCATAGGGCAATCCCAGGGTGTACTTATGACAGATGTGCAAATCAGTCTTTTTAAAGCAATGTGTTGGAAGTGTGGGTCTCCGGGAGCATTGGACTAACTTGGATTCATTACTCATGGGCTTGCTGTTGTGTGTACTTAGGGGCTTTACCCTTTTATCCTCCCCTCATTTACAAGTCAAATCCCCTGTCCCCTGCCATGTAATCCAAGACAGGAAATATCTTTTCTGTTTACATCAGGCCATGGTAATGCAGGCCCTAAACTGGCACAAGCCTAGGCTGCTGTAGGGGGGGTGATCCTCTTCCTGCTGTCCTTTTCTCACCAGCTCTGCAATTCATGGGTCTGGGCTTTAATTCTGTAGGTTCTTTAAAGAAGTCCCAGAAGGTATGATGGAAAAATATGTTTATCAGATGTGGTACAGTTGAGTGAATAGAGTGAATGGTCCTCTGCATGTAGAAAATGCAAATGGAGCAAGGGAAGTTTCGGTTTACCTGGTTCAGCAATTGTGTAGATAGTGATAATTGTCTTGGCTGAGAAATGGAGTGCCTTCATATTTTGTGTTGACTGTTCATTTGCATGGAGCCCACCTGACATGAAATTTAAGTTACTCCTGATCACAAGCTACCTCTGCACAGCTCCCCTGGATGATGGCTGTCAGTGCAAAATGGCAGGTCTTCTGTGGTTTTGCTTTAAAACTTGTCTAATTAAATCTGTCACTTATTTAGGCACATTCTGGATTTAAAAACAGGAGAAGGAAAATATAGGTGAGCAAAGTCATGCTTTGACACTCTTCAAAATCTCCAGCGTCTTTTCAGATGGTGGGTAAGTTCATTCTATAGATAAATCATTAACACTTTTTCATATACTTTCATTTTAATATGCATTAGGGTGCCAAGCAAACATCAGGATGCTTAAAAAAAAAAAACCAAATGACACCTCCTGCCCCCCAATAATTTAGCTTTCCTGTTTACTTTGATGTGTGGTTTAAGCACATTCTTCTAAATACGCCAAGGCTCATTGGTATCTTGCCTATTTGGCACATTCAGAAAATATACATGTCTAGCTTTGCAGCTGAAATGTGAATCATTATTGCAATTAAACAGTTTATATACTGAGAAATACTGTGTCTTTATATAACACAAAGCCCTGTTTACAGTGCAATACATACCAGATACTATTAGGTGAAAAAAATACTGCTCTTACTACAATTGTAATTGATTTCTTCTCTGTAAAGTTCTAAACCTCTCAATTTTAAATGTGTTTTTATTTTAATGGAGTGTCTGGTTTACTGATGTGTCTGTTTTAATGACGTGTGAAACCCAGTCAGAAAAAGCTACTTTACACAGAGATGAGAAGAGGGTGTTTTTCCTCTCAAATCTTCAGGATCTCCTGTGACCAAGTTCCCCTGCAAGGCAATCACTCCGATTTCCTTCTGTGCTAGAAAAAGCCCCAGGAAGGTGATCTCATGGATATCACTGCTTTTCAGCTCTCTCCAGAATATGGTAAACTGGACAGTAGGTGGAAGTTTCCATGATTAAATTCCTTTCAGAATTGGGAAACTGATATTCATTCATTCACATTCAAGGCTTTTTAATCTGATTGTGTGTCATCTGGCTATTTAATTATTCAATAAGCTGTGCTGGCCAAGGAATGTAAAGTAGAATTGCTGTAAAATAGCTGTGGTATGAGACGGTCCCTATAATTAATGTTGCTTTTGCTCAAATTTTCTCACAACTTTTTGGCATTGAATTAGTTCTGGGTTTCACATTAATAACCAGGTAGCATTCAGCAGTGCAAGATCTCGCACCATGTATTACGGGTATTTCTCCCTGTGAGGGGTAGGACCTGCTATACTTCAAAGCGAGTTTAATTCAGTTGCTACATGGGCAGGCACTTGTCAGAATGCAGGCTATTTTAGGGGCTTGAACAAAAAAAAAAAATAAAAAATAAATTGAAACTTTGTGGAAAACTGTTTGGATCCTGCTGGAGCTGGAAGTGCCTGTGTCTGCAGGGCTCTGCTGGACGTCGCTTCTGGTTACACATGTGCCTAAATATTTTGTGGAGCCAGGACCTCAAAGCATGCAGAAACACCCACGCACTTCCAGAGACTATCCAGGGACACAAGCACTTTCCATTCTTACCCCAGAAAAACTCGCCTTGTCCTCGCCTTGCTGAGAAGTGTAACCTCAGCAGCAAAGGCAACGTTGCCTGGATGGCAGGGTAGAGGTGGTGGAGCTTGCCCAGCACTGCTGGCGTGGGAGGAACAGACCACCGCACGCCTGTCGGGGAGCATCTGGAGGTGGTGGGTTTTCCTTTGGCTGCAGGACACATTTCCTGAGGCAGCTGAAGGATTCCTGGACTCTTGTTTTATTAGTGTTATTCCAGCCAGAGTCTGCAGGCATCTCATCCCAAACCAGCTGCTTAGAGCCGGAGCGATGCAAGGAGATTTTTTTAGAGGGCATGCTCGTTTCTTAAACCAATAATAAAACGTTATTTTATTCTATTTATGCTATTAAATCTCCTGATCTAGGAGAAATATATATTAGATGTGCATGAACATGTGTTTTGCTCTAAGAACAGGCAAGAAAATGAACTGTGACTCTTACTCATGCTGCAGGTATGAGGGAGGATGGACAGCAGCTGACTCCTGCCTGGATACTCTGATTGAACAACGAAACGGGTTAGGTCAGGGTTTTCCTCATTTGTGCTCATTCTAGGTCACTCAGTAAGAGCTGGCCTGCAGCCCTGCTCTCTCCTCTGCAGTATCGAGGATGGAGGAGGAGATTTTGCTGCCCTGTGCAGCTCAGCAAGCTGGGGACAGTCTGCCTGGCCAGCAGGAAAGAATAAGTCCCACAGCATCGGACTGTTTGCTGAAAACCTCATCACAAAGCAAACCCTGAGCCCTGCTCAAAAAGATACGATTCATCTGCTTGCTTAGATTTGTTCTTTCTGTTCTCTTAGACAGATTGCCTGTGCCTTCAGGCATGCAGCCCATGCCTGGAAGGAAGGATGCTCCTCGGTTGCCCAAAGCCCTGGTTTGCTCTGCGTGCTCACATCTGCATGGCACTCAATTGATGCCACGCTTCCAGCCTGGCCTGAAGCCTCCAATCTCCATTGCTGGGTGGGTTAAGTCTAGTTTTGCTGAGGCAGACTATGGGGTGAAGCCTCCCTGTGTGCCAAGCCAGGGGTGCTGCTGCACAGTGGCAGCCCAGGTGCTGGGACCGGTGGCAGGAGGCATCGCACTGCCCAGCCCCAGCATCGGCCCCGCTTCACTGGGAGCTGGCAGAGCCTGGCCTGGCCAAAAAAACACTTGGCCTTGAACATTTCCAGCAGGGACTTTGTGCACCCACTCGGTTTCTGCCTGCCTGCTGGCCAGTGTAATCTGTAGGTTGATGACTCCAGCCTACACTGACTTGAAGAGGGTTTTGTCTAAAGTTGATGTCAATTTTTTGAGAATACCATGATGAAGTTTCCTTATTTTCATTTGAAAGAAAAGAATAATGTGTGCATTGAAAGATGCAAAAGATGTTCAAGAAATTCACAGATCATCGTTTCAGGCAGGCGGAGCAGTGGGACTGAGTTAAATCATTGACAGCATCTGTTTTGATTTTTGAGTGGTTTTAAGTTGTCTAGTTACACTAAACAATTTTGAGTAAAGAAATGTTTCCTAGGTAGCTTCCAATTTTTTCCTTTGTTTTCTCAATCAGTCTTGCTATGCTCTGCCAAACATCACTGCAGTTGTGTGACTACAGCTTTTAGCTAGGTAAGCCAATGCTTTCTCATAATGCTGCAAAAAAAAAATAAATATATATATAAATAGATTCAGGGACAATTTGCCCAACAAGACTCTATAGCACAGAGGGGATTCTGGAGTCATCTTCAAAGTGTATCCTGATGTTTTTAAAATGACCTATGAATGTCTCTCTAGTTTGTTAAGAGTCCAGAGGGATTTTTCAATATGATAGATTTGGGTTATTAAATTACTGTTGGAAATGTGGAGCTGACCTCCAGTGACAAATACTTCTGTGAAAACATTGGCAAACAAACATTTGGTGAACATTCCTCTATTGTTTCTTTTCTAAAATCAAAATAAACAATAGAAATATATTGGATGAGGCAAGAAAACAAAATAGGCTTATTTTATTGCATTTTCTGATAACCAGTGCAGTCTAACTGCTAACAAATGTTGGACACGTCTACTTTTAGCAGATACTCTAAGTCCAAGATGCCTTTGAACTTGCACATAAAATGAGATGAAATTACCATCACCTTCTGCTGATTTTGACTCGAGCTAGTGGAAACATCCCTCCGTACCAGTGCATCACTGCGCAATGCTGACCAACAGAAATGCGCTGGATTTGGTAACTCTGTGGTGGGAAGAGGTTCCTGGGGATGGGTTTTCGGTTCAGAAAGGCAGAGTGAGTGGCAGGGGGGGTGATACGAGAGATGGGTGCCCAAAACTGTGACACTTCCCCAAAATGCGCCTGGTTTGGAGTCCTGCACCGGGTCTTCCACCTCCCGGCTGTCATCCTGATGACCAGATTATACTGGCGGGAGCTCTAATCTGGTGAATGCTTCACTGTTTGTACAAATTAAGCAGTTCCAGCAGGAGGGAGCAAAAAAAAAAAAAAAGCCTGTAATGAGCAGGAAAGGACTTGAACCTGAGCTGCTTGCAGTGAGATGAGTACTTGCATGCGTGTTTTTAAATGAAAAAGACAGTTTTGATTTTGACCATTAATAAGCCCAGCCCGTAGAGTTCAGATGATGGATTTCTCAGTACTTTCAGGCTCTTTATGGAGAATTTTGATTCAGCCTTTTAGTCATTGCCTCAAAACTTACGGCATTTTCCTTATGTCCTCTTAAGTTTTCAGACTCGGGGCTTTAGAGTAAAATCTTTACAGACACTGTTGCCCTGGTGCACATGACATTTGTTTGACATTAGAACCCTGTGACCAGATCCCCGTCTAAAAAGCTGGTTGTCTCCAGCAGGGCTTAGCCTCTCCACCACCCTGTGCTGGAGAAACCTGATCTGATTACCGAGCCTGTAACCATCTCTGGATCCCCTGGGTACCCTTAAAGGAAAATCCTGCATCTGGCATTTTCTCCTGGTCAGAAGGACTCCAAGGTCCAGTTCCTTAAACCCAACATTTCATGCTAGTGCAGTTACATGCCCCCAGTCATTTTGTGAGGTCTCATTAACCCAAAAAAAGAAAAAAAAAAAAGTGATAAAAAACCAAGGGACACCGGAACAGCAGAGATATGTTTTAAGCACAGGAAATGTTATTTTTAAACAGCTTGAGAGGGTTAAATCAACAAAATCCTAAAGTTCTCCCTGCGGACCCCGTTCCCATCTCCTTGGAAGCAGGAGGTCTGGACAGTGTCCCCAGGCCAGGTCGCACATCCTGCTTTCTGAGCAGTGATGCCTCGGACCTGCCCTGGAGCGGCTGTTAGCAGACTGGCCCCTCTTCACACTTGGTTTCTGGTGTTATGGCTCAGTCCAAGTCATCCAGCAGAATCCTTTCCACTAGGTATCAAGCTACACAAAAAAACCCAAAACACCTCTTTGCTGTTTCACATTAGCACGGTACAAGAAAATTGGGAGACCAGATCATGAGATTGTAATTGCTGTTCTGCATTATAATGTAAGATAAAGCTTGGGGGGTGGGGGTGGGGGGAACATCAAGGTCTACAAACCAAAGCTAAGGTCACTGTTATTTGTGCTGTTATTTCCTAGTAGTAGGAAATGCTAAGATATCTCTAAAAACAAAATAATAAAGCATGGCCCAGGTCAGATCCCTGAACCCTGATGTCCCTGATGTGTGAGAAGCAGAATTGCATCTCTGTCGAGCACCCAAAGTCCATTTCTTTGCAGCAAGGTAATCAGCAGTTTTGTGATCGTGAATTAAAGCCAAAACAAAGTACGACCATTCTGCAGATGCAAGCAGAATATACCGACACGTACAGGGTGCTGGTTTACAGTCACTTAACTGGTTTCTGCTCAACGCAGGAAAACGTGCAATTTGCTCATTGTTTTGCCATGTGCTCCATATCATTAAGAGGAGTGATCATTGATAAAATGGTAATAACTAGGGAAGAGTGCAGCTCTGCTTTCTCGCTTCAGCTTGCCAAGATTTGGGGAGCTGACTAAGCACTGTCCAGGCTAGGAGTGGATGGAGAGCAGATCTGGTTATCTTATATATTGAGTGGAAACACCCTGCGGGGAACTGCAATCTGAAACTAGCTCAAGTGGTTTGGCACATAATGTGATATAACCCTCACATCAATAGCATCACCCATGAGATGCAAAACAAAAGCCATGCTATTGTATAAAATCTTTCTTCCCCCTGGGCAGAAACGAATCTTGCTTCCTCACTTATTGCCAACTACCCGAGTTGTTTGGTAATTGTTTAACTTCATGCTGATGAATGAATGGTAAAACTGAACCAGAGCTACAGAACACAGTTCAAACAGCAAGATAAAAAGGATGGATAACGCATGGATAGCAGTGTCCAGAAGTGAAATGTGAAAATGCTGATAAATGAGAACTAAGTTTCTAAATGGCAAGAAAGCAACACATGGAACAGATAAAAACTGAAGTGAAATGTAGGGGGTAGCACTGTGTGGCTGTGCTTGCCACGTGTTGCTGATTTTCTGGACATTTGAGGGAAAATTTTCAGGTTTGCCATTCTGCATCACTGATGGAAGTATTACCCCTTCACCTCCAGAGGTCTGACTTGTCGGGCACATTGCCAGACTCACTGGGGATGGGTCAGCCCTTTGGAGAGTGCACAGGTTGGGCTTTATAAAGTTGGTGGGACTTTTAGGATCTTTCCTACTGTCTTCTCTTATTCTTCTACTGAAGTTTAAATTTTGCTTGAATTTACTAGAAGTTCTTAACCGTTTTGATGTGGAGGATTTTTCTTCTTAATAGAGAGGGCTACAAGGAGTTAGCACCTAGGTAGGAGGGAGGGCTCTCTGCAGGGGGGCACAGGCATCTGAAGGGTTCAGGACATGGACTACAAGGGACGAGGAAAGAAACTTTTCTCTTTTAAAAGTAATGTGTTTAAAACACTGAAAAGTGTATCAATGTTCTGCTCTCTGTATTTCTGAGCCTTGCAGCAGTGGAGGGTGAGGGCCCGTTGGCTCGTAGCCGTGATGAGCGATGTGATGCGTTAGCTCTTTTCGTCTTCCAGAGAAGCAAATTGGGTGATTTTATGATCATTTATGCCCAGATGGAGCCGTGGTTGTCCCTGCGGCACAGCAGCTTGTTCTACAGGCAGTGCCGTGGATGACAGTGGGACTGCCTGTTGGGCATGGGATGATTCAAAATGACCTGTAACAGGCAGTAATTCAGAGCCCTGGGGACATTTCTGTGTTGTATTGTGTTTCATTGAGTCACACATTCAGAGTTTAAAGACTAGAGGGGACCATTAGATCATCCATACTAGCCCCCTCATACCTCAGGCTGTTTAACCTCACCCATCCATCCCTGTGTGAAGCAGGAAAGCTGTATTTGGCTTGCACATGTCTTCCAGGAAGGCATCCAGTCTGGATTTAAAGATACCAGGAGACAGATGATCCATCACTTCATTGGGTAGTTCATTTCAAAGGTTAATCCTCCTCACTCTGAAAATGCAATGCCTATTTCTCATCTGAATTTGTTTGGCTTCAGTCCCTACCCAGTCATTCTTGCTGTCTTCCCTCATTATTAAATAGCTTTTACATGCTTGGTATTTTCTCCCGAAAGTTTCTTCTGCCCAATAGTCCAAGCTTATCTAAATCTTCTTCTGCAGAACAAGCTCTGTACGGGTGTGCCGAGCAAGCACTTCCCTAGTGCTCAGGTGACTGTGTCATCCTCTCCAGTAAAACACCTCCTGCCTTTTTACATCCTTCAAAAGCCAAACACCAGCATTTTCCATGGCATTGCAGCACTGTGCCCCCCACTCCTGCATACCCAGGAAAGGCTGTGCCCTCCTGGCAGTGCGATTTGGGACCACGCAAGTGCCTTTTTGCCGTAGCATCCCTCAAAAGGTGCGTGACATCCAGTCCTTGCTCCTAGCTGTCTGCGTTGGATTTGGCCGTGGTAAAACTCATTTTACCTCACCAAAGCAAGCAATCCAGGCGACGGGCTGCTCTCTCCATGTCTACCATGTTGTGAATTCTCAGTTTGCACCCAGATGTTATCAGTGATATTTTTTACCCCTAATCAGAAGTTTCTAATCAGCTTCCTCATTATTTTTTTTTAATCAGGGGATGCAGCAAAACAATATGCTGTGTGTGTTTAGAAAATATTTTTTTAGTAACAGGAAACAACTTGAAAACCTTGAGCCAAGGGAGTTCTTTGTATTTTTTTTCTTTGAGTTTGGTCTTTGTTTTGACAGTTACATCTCTATCTGCTCCATAGGCTGGAGCACAGAGAGCAGCTCCACCCCAGTCTGGGGTTGGTTCTGAGTCTACGAAAATTTACTCACTGATTCACTCTATGCACTGTAGCTTCTGTGAAATGGATTGATTTAGAAGTTTAATTACTGAAGATTAAATATATGACAGTAGCAGTAGACTGGAACGTAATACTGATGCTCAGCCAACCTTGAACCTGCATATTTGAGTTGCTCAGCAAAACCCCACCAGATTTGTAGAACCACCAGATTTACCTACATACATTTTCGGATTGGTGTTTGTGGGAGCTGACATTTTCGTCTGTGATTTACGTGATGTTGGAGGATTATGCTAAAAGTACTTAAGTCTGCATCTCTTTTTCTCGGCCTTGAAAAAGTGCCTGGCTATGGATTAAAGAAAGCTAATGCTATATACACAGTGGCCCTTTATACAATTTTTTGCAAGATGTTTTACTAGTTTTATTTTGCTAACAAAGGCACAACATAATGAGTCAAAGACTACTTTCAGCTTTACAGTGTCATAAAAAATTCTGATAGTGGATGGAGAAGAACAAAAATATGTAATTTTTAAAAAAAAAAAATCAAAACAGAAAAAAGACAGAGCCAAAAAAATCCCAGAAGGCAGAAATGAAAGCTGTAAAATGACAAAAAAGGTTTCAAACTATTTTAATTAAATTTTGTAATAAACTCAAGAAATGACCCATACACAGAAACAATCTGTGACAACCTAGGCCCTCTTTATTTTCCCCAGGCTGACAGTGACTCAGGATAGATCCCATCCATCCACTTGCCTGACTGCTGGTTCATTCTGCGAGCAGCTCATGTCCCAGCCACTGGCCAGTTCCCACCTGGGAACATTTTATGCGTGTCCATACTTTTACCCTGGGACGTGCATTTGGTGCATGAGTGGATTTACAAACCAATATCCACCCGCATCTGCTGCAGAGGCTGGGAGGAGGGCACATGGCTATCCCCGCTCGCCTGGGGCGCAGAAGGGACGGGGCAGCTCCTTGCCCCTGTGCACCCCTTGTGTCTGATGGGGCTGGACAGGCTCCAAAGGCACATTTGGAGACACCTCCCCCTTGGGATCACAGAGTGACACTGAGATGTTACCTTGTTCATTCACTAGGAAAGAGCAGCTGTGGCTGGACTACTCCCTGCAGACACCGGTGGAAGCTGAACCTGATTACTGAGAGGTTTCACCTGCCCAAAGGATACACTCCAGCGCTAGGGCAGGGAAGGGACCCTCAGCTCCTCAGTTCTGGTGGAGCATGAGGGGTATGAGCTGGCCACCTGAAGCTCCTTAAAAGCACTGATGCTTCAGCCTCTGCTGTTTGCTGGCTGAGGAGGCTCCTTGGGGGCAGCGTGGACTGCAGAGATCCTGTCCCCTAGTCCTCTCTTTGTAAGTGTTCTGCAGGTAGGTGGGGTCCCTCTGTGCACCAGCATGGGCACTCATGAGGAGGAAGAGGAAGGAGGCAAAGACTGAGTGAGTCCTGCTGATTGTTTCCCCACCGTCAGCATGGGTACGCGCTGGCCCTGCGTGGCGCAGATGGTTTGCTCTCACCCTCTCAGCCCCTGTGCTCGCTGCTCCTGGGCATGCATTACTGTGCCTTCTACCAACACTGCTCAGGGGCAAACAGTAAGCAGCTAGGAGGTTTGCAGAGTGCATTTAACTGCTCCTCTATTTCCTAATATGATTTTAGCTGGCTGTCTCTGTGCCATTCTTCTTTTCTTCTGAAAATATAGGGCTAGCAGTTTGCGCAGGCACATGTTGTTACACCCCCACTGATTTGATTAGCCTACACTGATTTAAGTTAATACAGGATTTTCTTTCTTTTTAAGAAAGAAAGAAAAAAAAATCAGAATGGATTTAGCACGCTATGCGAGGTGACGTGCTCTGATACAGACCAGTGCTGGTGTTGGGTTGGATCAGAAGTGGAAAGGACTGACAGGTCCCTCTTCTTAAAGCTGGTTCTTGTGCCACTGCTGCGGTGACACAGGTGATCCTTGTGCTCTGTGCTTGTGTCCTATGTGCCCCCTGAATGCTAATGCATGATTTTCTGGGCCTGTTATTAGAAAATCCTGAGATCTTCCAGCAGTCAAGTTAACAGCTAATTTTGCGAAACATGGAATCAGCTGCTGTATCACTGGGTCCTGGGGCAAGAGAGACACGTTCCTGGAGACAGCAATATACCACAGCCATAATTTTGCAAGGAAAAACAATAGCAATGTCCTCATAGATCAGGCAGAGCTCTTTCATGTCGTGAGGTCAGTACCAACCTCACCACTCAATAGGAGATTACGCATCAGTTACAAAGTGCCAAATACACGAAAATAAATGGGTGTTTTACCCTGCCCAGCTCCCTGCACCCAGCGGGTCAGAGCTGGGCAACCAGGAGGGGCTCCAGCTCCCTGGCTGGGGTCAAGGCGGGGGGGGGGTGTGGTGCCCCAGCACCTCCTCAGCAAGCTGAACCCTGACTGCAGACGTGACTTTTATGATTATTTTAAATGCATTTCAGCTTCTCACTGTAGGCTTTGACACACAGGGGCCCTCGAGGCTCTCGCACGCCGCTTGGTTCAGCACAGATTGCTGGATCGGGCTGTGACCTGTATTTGCTGGGGTGGCCCCTGCTCGCACACAGAGCCTGTGCAAAGGATGCAGGATCACACCTGCAATCTTCACGGCGAAGAGGAGCATGAACTTGAGGCATACTAAAGACAGCTGAAAATAATTACTTTCTAACTGATCTGGTGGAGGCTGGCCCTTAGAAGCCGTTTGATTTGTGTGAATAAGTTTCCTAGGAATTGTACTCAAATGTTGATGTGATGAACCATAATACTTCTTTCTAAAGTTCTGTGGCCTTTATGTTGCTATGTTTCGAGCCAATTTTTACAATTCCTATCAATATGCCAAGGAAAACTTCCTCAACAAACATAGTCCCTGCATCTGTGCAGTGGTTGGGTTTCAAAGTTAAACATCCCTGTTGTTTCACATTTTTTTTTAGATGCCAGCAGTGATTAGATATTACTATGGGCTAATTGCTTGTACAATTTCAGTTTTTACCTTGCAGCTGCCTTGAAATTTACAGCTGCAACAACAGGAACAAACCCCCATGCTCTCGGAAAATACAAATTAGTCAAAAACAAAACAAAACTGGTTTTTCTTGTGTTTTGTTTGCAGATGTTTATCCCAAAATTGGAGAGCTACTTACACCCCCTCTTTCTGAACCTTCTAAGCAGGCATTACCCTAGTCTGAAGCAACATATATTCAATGTCAGCCCAGAGCTCAGCAAAGGCACCTTCTCCACTCAGAGAGAAATACTCACATTTATGATTAGTATTCTGGATCTCCGGGATTTTCTTTTAATGCAAGGGATGCTCAACTCTTTGGTTCAAGGATTTGTGTGATTTGTGTTTTTTCATGTCTTTGATACTGTTGTTCAAACCAGATTTATGCAAACGGGACTGTACTCCTGCTGTAATTACTGCATGTACACCAAGGAATCAGACAGGATTGCAAACACATCAGGGGGAGCAGCTGAATTTTAAAGCACATCATGCTGCAAGCGCTACTGCTCAGAGCCTGCCTGTGGCATGTAAACCAGGGTTTGGAAATCTTATGTGCAGGTTTTTTCATTAATAGCATGTGTGGTGTTTTTAAAAAAAAAAAAAAAAACCACAAACAAAAAAAAACCCCAAAAAATAAAGGCAGCAGGCAGACACACACCCAGAATGATGCCTTTTTGGGGCAGCATTGCTCAAGGGTTAATGCCTTTCTCCCCAAAATGAATTTCTGTGTTAACCAAGCTGGCTGTCCCTAGAACAGAGATGCCAGACAGCAGGGTGTGTAACTTCCCTTTATCAGAGCAGCTGTAGCTGATGCTACACGCGTGTCCAGCTTGCCCTGGCTTCAGACAGCTCTCCTGGCCCAGGCATTGCCACCCAAAAAGAGCAAGGAGTCGCCCTCCTGCCTTTTGCAAATTTTGGCATGCTGTTATCAGATTCAGATGCTGGAACATGTGCTAATGCTGGAGAGCCTACATCGTGCCTGTGGATGTTTGCTAATCCCAAATTTCAGAGCTTCCCTGGTCTTGCCAGAACATCAAAGCTTAGCGGAGCATTGCTGCGCAGATGAGGAAATTACAAAGGGGCAGTACATGGCAGGTAATGGATTAGGCTCTTTCAGAGGAATGAATGTTTGGATCAGGAAAATGATAGGTAATTATGAACAGTACGGGACTTGAGATGGTTCCAGGATTAATTTATATCTAGCTGCTTATTCTCTTGTCAGCATTTCCTCTGCCCCTTCCCCTCTGTCCCCTATGGGCAGAAATGTGAGAGGCTGAGCAGCTCCTCCCGGGGGAGGAGGACCTGGTGCCCATCTTCTCCTTTTCCTCCCATTACGGGTCTGCCTTCAGGTGCTGCAGGGCTTGGACCCAGCGCTGACTCTGAAGGCTGTCTGCTCTGTCCTTAGCAACTCTGCATCTTGCCTGTTACAAAAACATACGGGAAATCCATCCTTCTGTCCCCTTCTATGGGGAGAAATCCCCAAGCAGAGATCAGCAGGTGAGCTCAGACACACGCATGCTCCCGTGACCGCTAGCGAGTGCCAAAACAAAAGTAGGAATAAGTAACCAAATCTGAAGCCACCACTAGGAAACTCTGTTTTTAAAAGCATTTGTGTGAGTAATTGTGAGAAGATGTTTAAATAGCCTGGGCCAGTTTCAGTTCCTAATGCTAGGAATGGCCTTGAAACAAAATACTAAACTGCTGTTTGCTGGACATGGATGAAGTAAGCGCAGCCTGGCTAAGCTGGGAAGTGGATTGTTAGACAGCATAGGTTGGGGGGACTATGCCTCAGTCTTTCTCTCTCCACGTATAAACAGAGCCAATAATGTGCCACTTAAAAAGCTGCTTGAAGTGTTCGTGTGTTGGTGGAAGCAGGGTGGGTCTGTAGCGAGGGCTCCCCTTGCCTCCTGGCTTGGCCCGTGTGGCTTGC
>NW_009258661.1:1530308-1551436 GCF_000687185.1 Egretta garzetta
CTGAAGGTCGTACCTGTAGTGCACAAATCCACAAGGGCTATGAGGCCAGAGCAGTCTCCGTGCTGTGGGAATTAATGCACAATGCATTTTGCTGCATTTTCCACCTAGCACGGCTTCTCACAAAACCCACAGTAGCCCAACTTTCCTGCCCTCTTATCTCTACTTGTCCAGAGCCACCTCTGCTCCCACTTCTCCAAAACCCCTCACCCCTTGTTGACTCTTAGAAATCAACAGGGCCTCCAAAGCCATGTCATTGCCATGGAAAAAACTTCAGCAGAGATTCTTACCCCCCAGTCCTGAGATGTTACCCAAGTACTGTAAATGCGAAGGGGAAGGCTTCATCCTATTTCCTCATGGGAATTACTCGGCTGTATAAAGATTTAGGATTTGCTGTGTAGTCCAGGTGCCTTTTGATTTGAGTTGCGGCTGGGTTAGTCACACCGGAGAGGAGGTAACACATTTCATTGGCGCTGCTGGGAATAGACCACGGCCAGGAAATGAGAAAACGTGGCTGCCCCTCGCCTGCATTTTCATTGCCTTCCTCCCGCCATGCTCCAGTCGCTCCTAACACATCAGGAGGCCCTCAGTGGCCCTCGGAAAGCATTTGTGTATGTGCTGTGCTCTCTCTGGAGACTGGGTAATGCCTCACTACCGTTATTAGCAAGTAAATTTATTTCCTTAGTAAAAAATGGCAAGGCTCGTCCTGTAGTACTGGTGGCTCTAAAGCTTTGACCGGTAAGTCATTACATTATCTGCACCCCACAGCACCAGCGAGGCTGTTTATGGCTTTTCTTCCTCTCTCTCTTTTTGTCATGAGCAAGAAATAAAAAATTGTCCTTTCCCCTACTTACCTCATTAGGACTTTAATAACTGAAAGCACATTTTTGGCAATTAAAGTTGGCAGTCATCAGGGTTTCCTTTTTTTTTCCTAAAACAAGTCTGAACCTTTGCAGCAGCCTCAACAAAAAAGAGGGGTTTTTTCCCCCCCCCTCTTTTTTTTTTTGTCTTTTTGGAAGCTTAAAAAAGGAAAGTCTGTGCCACTGTTGTGTAATGTTCCCTAGTGGAACAGCTAGCTTTCTATACAGTTAGCAAAATTAGGGAGTTTACAGTTTTTCCAGCTGTTTTCTGTGATGCAACATAAACAGCAAGAGCGATAGCCTGCCTTGGAAATGCTCCGTGCAAGCCACACAATTGGATTCCAGCATGATAAGGTTAGGTTATGCTGTCTGCTGCTGCTTGTTGTTCTTCTCAAATTTCTGAGTCAGCAAAAGCAGCGAGGAGAAAACATGCAGATATCTTAACCATCACCCATTTTCATTCCTTCCCCATGCCAGGAGGAATGCAATAAAATTGATGTAGGGACACAGGGAGTTACTGAGGAAGTTTTTGTGGCTGCTAGGGGAGAAGCATTGGGCTTTGCATTGTGGAAAGAACCCCCACACTCGTGGCATTTCCAGAAATAAAAAGTTGCAGGATAAGGGAGCTTTCGTGCCTGTGTGTAAGGTGAGCTGCGCAAAGCAGGGTCCTGTCCATCAGCACAGTGGTCACAAGTTGCTTGGATTGGCCCTTGCTCTGAAATGCTCCATGGATGGATGCAGCCATGGATGCTCTGCCCATGTTCTGCTTAGACAACAGGCAGCTCTGATCTCAGCTGAGGCTGGTTTTTACCCATATGCATAAATCATTCCTTTCAGAAGGCACAAAGCATGTGATTCCCTCCCCATCTTGTGGAATTGGGGTGGACAGTGAGTTAGAGGCAGGTATGGGGTGAGAGGAGTGGAAGGAGGCTGTGTACCACCGGGGTTGGTTTGATGCTGCTCTCCCTCTGGCCCGAGAGCCATGCTGGTGTAAATCTCAAGTAGGTCTGAGAGCTGGGGGTAGGAGTTGAGCTGGAGCAAGTACACTGGCATGGAGCCAAAATAGTGTCCTGAAATAGCGCCCAAATGGCACCAAAGCACCAGATTTAGGTGGTAAGCATGCGGTTTGAATATCTGAGCTAATACCTGCTCTGATACTGAGACAGAGCTCTCCATGTGGGAGCGAGCTAGTGGAAAGCTCAATCAATCAAGTCTGCAAGTGCTGCAATTGCACATGCCAATGAAGCATGAATGTAGCCAAGGACTTGAGCTGAAACATCCTCTGAAAATGGATAAACCCTTCTAGAGCTCAGAACCCACTTGAAAGCATCTTGCTGAGGGAAAAACAATCAGCAAAGCAAGTCTATTTTTTTTGTCCTAGGGCTGAGCTTTCTAAAACAACCACGGCCTTTTATGAAAGCCAAGGTGAAGCCATGGAGGTTCTGTACTGCTTCAGCTCCCATGGAAATCCACAAGCCTGAGATGCCTTTACAGGTCTAGACAGCACGTACCTGCAGACACTGCAGCTGGAAAGGTACATTTCCTGCTAACACTATTATTTTATTGTTGAACTTCAAGTGGAAAATCAAGCGAAAGAGGGCAAAGCTGCTAGCATCCGATTCCACTTCTTGGTTACACTTTATCCTTCCATGATCTCCTCAACTGGTGAGGAATGGCAGGGTCTGAGGCTGGTTTTGTGCCAAGGGAAATCATCTGAATCTGAACATAGCCTTCCGAAGGGATTTTTTGTGAATTACAAAGGGTTTTTTTCCCTCCGTTGACGTGCAACAAGCCCTCTCCTGCCTCCCCCACGCCTGTCTCTTTCTATGGCTGCAACGTCTGGTCATGCCCTGCTCCACGGAGAAGCAGCCAGGCATGTCTGAAATGTTTATAGCTGTCGTTGCCAAGATACAGAAGGAGGCTCATCAGGTCCGTGTGCCAAGCTATTAGCTACTGAACACATACCGAGTCAGGGGCTGCAAATGCGCAGACTGACAGGTCCCTTGCTAATGAGAGGACCGAAGGCAACGAGCAGCATTTTCTTAGCAATTTTGAGTCATTTCTTTAGGCAGACTAAGCTAGAAGAAAAAATATTCTAGTATCAACGGTGCGTAGCCATGCAGCTGAGAACAGAGCAATAGCTCCAGTGCTTTAATCTAGTTGGAATACTGGCATTGATCGATGTTCTCAAGTGAACTGTGAAGAGGAGGATTCAGCAGTGATGTTCTTTGCAGTCTTTCCCTCTGGACTCTACAATTCTTGTTGAATCAACGGCTTCAGGAAAAAGAAACTGATATGAAGAGATGGAAGAGAAACAGGCTTCCTGTGCCCAAAGATTTTCTAGATTTCAGAGATTTTTCTGTTCTGCATCAACACAAACTCAAGGCCTCCCAAAAGGTTTTGCAGAAAAAATACTGAAAGAGGCCCATTCAGAAATAATAGAAAGCCCAAGGGCAAGGCCAGTTGCGTGGGCTCTGGGAGGTGCAGCTTGCTCTGAGTCACAGTGCAGGCTCTTGAATTTGGTTCTCCCACGTTCCTGACGAGCCTCCCAAGAAGTAGGCAATTCCTTACTCTGCGATGAGTCTCTCTTGGCCTTTGCTGAGGAATATTGGCCAGGACCTGAAAAACCTTCCCTGATGAAAGTCTCATCAGCATCAATACATTCCCACAAAATCTTTCGATGAGCTGACATCTTGCAGTGTAGATGTTTCACTGGCAGAGTCCCAGCCTCTTCAAAACACAATACTCTAACAGGATTAGCGGCAGTATAAACACCAACTCTGATGAAAGGTGTTCAAACAAATATTCCAATATTGTCTTTCAGACTTTAATGGTGCTTTCATGATATCATCCTGTAAAGCAATACAGCAGTTTCCTGCTAGAGCTTTCCATCACCCCTTAGCTACCAGCTGCAGTGCATTGAGGTTTGTAGCTAATTGAGAGATGCATCAGGACAGAAACTCTCAAATTGCTCTAATACCCTTATTCACCTCGGCCTTCTATGCCTGTACCATGCATGGTGCGTCAGACAAATTAATTTAGCCTGGGAACCACTATACAGGGGAACCCCTTATCTGCAGGCGTAGATAAGTTTCTTGGAGAAACTCCTGCAGCTCTTTCAGAAAGGCATGGCCATAGGTATTCTGTCATTGAACCTTTTCAAATAAGATTGAAATAAACTCTGCTATAAACTATTGATTCCTGCAGCATTATCAGAACAGTGTTGTTAACATGCTACTTCATTGCTGTTCAGCCCATAACTTCAAGCTTCTTAAAGTGTTTGTGCTTGCTAAATCCCTTGGCTTCTCTTTTTCAATATACAATTTTTAACGTTCATGGAAGGATTCATCTTGGGTTTTAACAGGACCTTCAAGGTGCTATATTCAAAAAGCTAAATAGAAAAATCCCTGATGTATTTTTTCATTCTCTTGGGTTTTATTTTTTTAAGATAAAACTATAACAGTCACAGTCCTAAAAACTAACAGTGACCAAGGTTGCATTACTTGTATCACCTTTGTATCAAAAAGAAACATGTGCTACATTAAAAACTATATTGTTTAAAATTAAACTTAATGTTATTACCATGGAAAATAGAAAGGGAAGCATTATTGCAAATACAGGACACCAAGAGAAATCCCAAATACTGGAAATCTCCCATCTGGTTGCTGCACAGGTTGATGATGGAATGATTAATATGGAGACAAAAGAAAGTGCAGGGAATTAGACTGGGGATGCAGAAAAAACCTTCAGGCTAAAAAGTAGCTAATAATTTTGAGCATATTCTTCAGGGACAATGTAAGGGAACCTGAGGATGGAAAACCTCACTAGTGATGCTTTGACTAGGCATGGGCATAAGAGGAAATAAGAACTGCCAGTGCTAGGATATTCTTAGGAGCTGTTAAGGTTACCATCGTCAGTGCGTGTCACCCTGGGACAGTGAGCAAGGGCCCTGCCCTACTGGGGACAATTGTAGATCTCTCCATGGGCGAGAGCAGGGTCCTGCCCCAGCAGAGCAAGTTTTGCCCATTGAAGTGTTCCTTTTTCCTTTCTAAATCATTGTTTGTTAGTATCTCCTTCCTGCAGAGGCCCCTGGACTTTGGCTTAGCTGGTGAGGGCTGGGTTTCTAAGTTGATTCATTTATTAAGTAGAACTTGGAACCTCTTTGCTGTTCCTGTCATAAAGTCCTGCACAAACTGGTACCAGCTCTCCTGCTAACCAAAAGTCTGATCTCTCCTTCCAGTGAGGAGCAGCTGAGCTTTGAGTCCATTTGTTAGCTTTGGCAAGCTCTGTGATTTTTTTAATCTTCCAGTAAGTCTTTTTTTTTTTCCCTCTTCAAATGATTCTGGATCCTTTACTAGAAGGATGTTGTAAATCACTCCAGAAGCTGGGGGGAAGAAAGCTAAAACACTTGTCCAACTTCTCACCATGTATCTGAAATACCTCTTTTGCTCTGACCGATGTCAAAGATGTTTTCACAAATTGCACTCCATGTTTTTAGGAAATGGACATGAATTTAATAGCTTCCTTAAATATTGCTTTTTTACCAACTTCTCACCATGTATCTGAAATACCTCTTTTGCTCTGACCGATGTCAAAGATGTTTTCACAAATTGCACTCCATGTTTTTAGGAAATGGACATGAATTTAATAGCTTCCTTAAATATTGCTTTTTTACTCTCTGTAGCTGGTGTGCATGTTTCTTGACTGTCTATATGGTGTGGCAACTCGGAGTAACTGCATGGACACCTGTGGAAACTTGGCCTTGAATGTACTGATGGCCAATTGGCAAGCCTTCTCCAGTTTATGTGGGGTTGAACCAGCAGTAATTGAATTTCAGGAAAGGACTAGTAATTTCCCTTTTCAAGCCGAGTGCCAGATCCTGGCAGGACACAAAGCCTATGCTGGAAGAAGAGCAAGGCTCAAACTTGTCTGTCAACTGGAGCTGCACCGTGAGGCAGATGCACAAAGCAGGATATTTCTGTTTCTCTAGTTCCCAGTGGGGGTCACATCTAAAATTTTGCAATATTCTTTGCTTAGAGCATGGTAAGTCCCAGGCCCCATTTATTCCCCTTGCTCTGAAAGTAGAATGCAAGGGGCTGTAGCTCTGGCGGCAGCACTGGCACCCGGGGACCAAAGGCGGGATCACCCCTTCATGCTGGCCTATGCCTGACTCCACAGGAAAGGTGGAGCTGGCACCATCTCGTGCCAGCAAGAGCAGATCAAGCCCCTTTGGCTGTAAAACGCTCTCCAGCGTCTGCTCTAGCTGCAGGTGGTGGTGACAAGCAGCTCGCTGGCTGTGCATTAAACCCAGCACCCCTCTTTGTGCTATTAAGTGTATTCTTCTGGGCTGAGTAAATTACCACTGGACATCTGTAAAACACATTTATGCGGCTAGAAGGTTTCTGTAGACAAAGATGGGTTAGCTCTAGCTACCCTCCCAGTTTAGCCCCAGGGTATGTTTCTGCTCTGGATTGTCTCCAGTGACGAACAGCATTCCAGCCTTAACAAAAGGCAAGAGAAGCATTTTTGGTCTGTGTTATCCATTAGTTGCTGGAAGCTTGTGCCAAACAAATTCTTATTATTACAGTTGATTTGTGTATAGATATCAATGGATATACCTCTGAGAGCAAGGGAATTCTGTACGTAGGAACCAGTCTCCAATGGTTCACGTTTTTATGGCTTTCCATGCACTGTGCTGGGTATTGCACATTATTAATACGTATGCTATCTTCTTGCTAAAACCCAAGGGGATACATTTGCTTTTCCTCATTCCTCAGACTTGCAAAAGTGCATTCATATGTTCCAGTTTTTGCACAGTTACTGTCTTTATTGACTTCGTTGGACCATTCACAACATTGTGTTAGGCATATATGTTGTTTGGAAGGATCAGAACCTTATTCTGACCTTTTCAAAAAAGAACAAAAAAGCCATCGTAACTTTGGGAGAGATGCAATCCTTGTGTTCTGTGTCCCTACAGTGCTTAGCTGTGGATTCCTCAGCCACAAATCCTGTACCTGTGTACTGAAATTATTTAAGGAGCAAGTATAAAATAGCTGTATACAAAGGCAATAGAGCACCCAGGGACATGCTCTACCTGCCCGCACAAAGATATAGGTTAAGAGCTCCTTTAGATGCGTGACACTGCACAGGAGTCATGCATCGTTGTTACACTGAAAAATTTGATAAACATTAACAAATTTCATGAGTTCCTCATGGTGCAAGTAATTTTTCTCATTTTTAAAGATAATTCAAAGAAAATAAAGCACCAAAACATTTTCTATTGACAAGGGCCTCTTAAAACTGGGAATCAAAATTCCCTTCTAGCAACAGCTAATACTTGGCAAACAGACGCCTCCTGAGCCCATTTGCTGGAATTATTTAAGCCTTGCTCTCAGTCTGTATGTGAAGTATATTGCTAACATAGCACTCATCTAATTTAAAGCTGGGAGTGAAGCCATTGTGTATAGTAGAAGGTATGAGTGGGGGAAATCCAAAGAGTGATTTTTTTAATCTTCCAGTAAGTCTTTTTTTTTTTTCCCCCTCTCCAAATGATTCTGGATCCTTTACTAGAAGGATGTTGTAAATCACTCCAGAAGCTGGGGGGAAGAAAGCTAAAACACTTGTCCAACTTCTCACCATGTATCTGAAATACCTCTTTTGCTCTGACCGATGTCAAAGATGTTTTCACAAATTGCACTCCATGTTTTTAGGAAATGGACATGAATTTAATAGCTTCCTTAAATATTGCTTTTTTACTCTCTGTAGCTGGTGTGCATGTTTCTTGACTGTCTATATGGTGTGGCAACTCGGAGTAACTGCATGGACACCTGTGGAAACTTGGCCTTGAATGTACTGATGGCCAATTGGCAAGCCTTCTCCAGTTTATGTGGGGTTGAACCAGCAGTAATTGAATTTCAGGAAAGGACTAGTAATTTCCCTTTTCAAGCCGAGTGCCAGATCCTGGCAGGACACAAAGCCTATGCTGGAAGAAGAGCAAGGCTCAAACTTGTCTGTCAACTGGAGCTGCACCGTGAGGCAGATGCACAAAGCAGGATATTTCTGTTTCTCTAGTTCCCAGTGGGGGTCACATCTAAAATTTTGCAATATTCTTTGCTTAGAGCATGGTAAGTCCCAGGCCCCATTTATTCCCCTTGCTCTGAAAGTAGAATGCAAGGGGCTGTAGCTCTGGCGGCAGCACTGGCACCCGGGGACCAAAGGCGGGATCACCCCTTCATGCTGGCCTATGCCTGACTCCACAGGAAAGGTGGAGCTGGCACCATCTCGTGCCAGCAAGAGCAGATCAAGCCCCTTTGGCTGTAAAACGCTCTCCAGCGTCTGCTCTAGCTGCAGGTGGTGGTGACAAGCAGCTCGCTGGCTGTGCATTAAACCCAGCACCCCTCTTTGTGCTATTAAGTGTATTCTTCTGGGCTGAGTAAATTACCACTGGACATCTGTAAAACACATTTATGCGGCTAGAAGGTTTCTGTAGACAAAGATGGGTTAGCTCTAGCTACCCTCCCAGTTTAGCCCCAGGGTATGTTTCTGCTCTGGATTGTCTCCAGTGACGAACAGCATTCCAGCCTTAACAAAAGGCAAGAGAAGCATTTTTGGTCTGTGTTATCCATTAGTTGCTGGAAGCTTGTGCCAAACAAATTCTTATTATTACAGTTGATTTGTGTATAGATATCAATGGATATACCTCTGAGAGCAAGGGAATTCTGTACGTAGGAACCAGTCTCCAATGGTTCACGTTTTTATGGCTTTCCATGCACTGTGCTGGGTATTGCACATTATTAATACGTATGCTATCTTCTTGCTAAAACCCAAGGGGATACATTTGCTTTTCCTCATTCCTCAGACTTGCAAAAGTGCATTCATATGTTCCAGTTTTTGCACAGTTACTGTCTTTATTGACTTCGTTGGACCATTCACAACATTGTGTTAGGCATATATGTTGTTTGGAAGGATCAGAACCTTATTCTGACCTTTTCAAAAAAGAACAAAAAAGCCATCGTAACTTTGGGAGAGATGCAATCCTTGTGTTCTGTGTCCCTACAGTGCTTAGCTGTGGATTCCTCAGCCACAAATCCTGTACCTGTGTACTGAAATTATTTAAGGAGCAAGTATAAAATAGCTGTATACAAAGGCAATAGAGCACCCAGGGACATGCTCTACCTGCCCGCACAAAGATATAGGTTAAGAGCTCCTTTAGATGCGTGACACTGCACAGGAGTCATGCATCGTTGTTACACTGAAAAATTTGATAAACATTAACAAATTTCATGAGTTCCTCATGGTGCAAGTAATTTTTCTCATTTTTAAAGATAATTCAAAGAAAATAAAGCACCAAAACATTTTCTATTGACAAGGGCCTCTTAAAACTGGGAATCAAAATTCCCTTCTAGCAACAGCTAATACTTGGCAAACAGACGCCTCCTGAGCCCATTTGCTGGAATTATTTAAGCCTTGCTCTCAGTCTGTATGTGAAGTATATTGCTAACATAGCACTCATCTAATTTAAAGCTGGGAGTGAAGCCATTGTGTATAGTAGAAGGTATGAGTGGGGGAAATCCAAAGATATTATTTTCCAGGCCGTATTTGTTTTTAAAACCGAGACATGCTGCAATCTGGTTATTCCAAAGGGGGACAGGAAAAGGGAAATTTCTCAAGAAGTATTTTTATGAACCATGAAGATAAATCACCTCCTTCAGAGCTGAGTTAGCAGTAGTCAAAGAAGCCATAATTCCTGAGTAGGGAAGGAACTTGGTATAACCCCTGTTCTGCATGCCGGCCGTGCGCTGCACCCGCAGAGCGTTTGTTTAAAAGCTTAGTTCCTCCAATACCTAGGGGATTCCTGGTGAAAGGGAGCACTAATGACATCTGAAGTTACTAACGTGCTATTAAAAGCAAGCCTGCTGTTTAAAGTTGGCAGTGCATGAATCTTTTTGTGATTAGAGGAAGAAGAGCAACAGATAACAAGATAAAGATATCTCCCAGAGCCGACTCACTATATTTGCAGAGCACAAAGAAGAAACGCGGAACTGCCCTGCTACCAGCAACCCTCACTTCATCTGTCCTCTAACATTTCAATTGCTCTGGGTCATGCCCATGCTTCACACGTACTGTTTAACCACTAAAGGGCCAAGCAGAATCTGTGCTCGCTTCTGGCCTTCCAACTGGGTTTGGGTTTGATGCCCGGAGGAGCCAAATGCAAACAGCCCTCTGAGGGCAGCTTCCAGAGACGTCCTAGGCTGCAAGCGTCGTTTGCTGTGATGCTGCAAAGCTCCAGGGAGGGGCTGAGCAGGGCCTTTGGGAGGGGAGAGCAACGCTGCAGGAGGGTCCATGCCTCTCCCAGTCTATGTTACTGCTGTGGGACAGCCTTTTGATGGACACATTATCTTTTACAACTGGGCAAAGGAGCCCATCTCCTGCGGAGGGATTTCATCTGCCATCCAATGCCTTCCTGCTGGCTAAGCTCAGTCAAAAGGCACTGTGGGATCAACCCTTGGAGGCCTAATTCTGTTCAGACGTTTGGGTGACTTTGGTCAGGACGGGCTTTGCAGATTTTAGGCATAAGCAAGCACAAGATTATGTCTTTGATTTTGCTCTTTGGTGTCCACAGCTGAAAAAAGGGATCTAAAGTGCCAAAAAAATCAGTGCAAAAATAGAGAACAGAAATGTGTAACTCATCTAAGGTACTAGACAGTGACAGACTATATAAAATATTATTGTTCAACAAACACTGTCTCTAATAAACTCCATTTACTAGTGTTAGCAGCTTGGCAACTTGGAAACCCCAAACTTCAGTTAAGTAAGGAAACAAAAAGCAGAGCCATATGATGATACCCATAAACTACGCAGCTGGTTTCTGTTTCAAAAGATATTCTACTTTCCATATTAAATAAAGCTGCTTAGAGTGCAAAAAAACCCATATGGCTTTCTGGAAAATGAGAACCAAGTTCCAAAATAAAAAATCCCTGGCCATGTACAGCCATTAAAAATAAAAGTGTGCTTTTTCCCTAACTAGCTACTGTAACACTAGAGATGAACCCACCTCGGTGGAGCAAGGAGTGGGGGAGCCTTCTGCTTCTGTTCCCAGGGGACACTTGGACCTTGGGAGATGCTGCAGTGGGAGCCGTGGTGCTCAGTATCCCCATGATGCGTGTGTAAGGCCAGGCCCCGCATCTCTACCTGCTGTGGGTTTCAGTAGGAATGGAAAGACTTCAGGGTTTTGCATGAAAAATCTTTAATCCTTTACAACAAGCTGACCTTCTCTACCACCCTTATTGGTGCAGTTTGACCTAATATACTAATTTCTGGTTACACCCTAGGATTTCTGATTAAAGATGATTTACAGAGCCAAAAAAATATTGCTGTACTTTATAAATCTTGTATATAGTTGTGACATGAAAATATATGAAGTAATGCTGTACTTGTTTGAAAATATTTAAAACATCCCCTAACTAAACCTTCAGCTCAGCTACTGATGGCAGTGAAAGAGAGGGCTGCTAATTTTGCCTTTGGTTTGGCCAGTCTCGCTTGTCTGCTTGTTGACAATTCTGTTACATGCAAAGTCCTAGAAAGCTCCCAGTTCTCTGTATTGAGGTCAGTAGACTGGACAGGCTCTGACAAAACAAAATTGTGGCATTGGCCTATCACCATTGCCAGTAGTTGGTTCTGCTTGTTATGTGGTTATGTGTACCTATGGCCAGGTAAAAGTAGCTTAAGTCCTCTTAGCATGCCTTTTATATTTATTTATAAGTGTATTTATAACGCTGCCACATGCTGGCAGAGTTCTCCTTCTGCTGTGTTGGATTCTGTACAGATACAAGTTGCAGACCCAGGGACATGCTTACGGGGCGGTATTCTGGTGTCGTGGACTGCTGAGATAGGCTGGAGAGGTCAGATGGAAATATTTGCCTAATCCACAGATGTCTCATTCATCTCTGGAGGCTTCAAGAGGCACTTGCAAAGTTCGCATCCAAGTTTAGTTTGGATTTTGAACATTTCTAATGCTTCTGTGCTGTTTTCATCTGAAATTTCAGGTTTGAAGTCACCTTTCCTGATGGTATCAGGATTCACAAAGGTCCTGTGATGTGGTAGCCCCCAGACATTGCTCTTCTGGTGGGGAATTTGTCTATAAACAGCTGTTCTCATGGAATCTGTCAGCAGTTTTAAACACATTCAAATGATGTTTTACTGAGGGTTTTATAAAATAATTTTGAACGTAGAGCATAATTTTCTTCTATCATGTGCTGTCATAAGCAGCCTTTGAAGAATAACAAAACAATGTAAGCAGCAGCGCTTAAATTTGGGAAGGAGTTTTGGCAGACTGAATAGCTTTAGGAAGCAAATCTTTCCAGAGGCCAGGATGTAAGTAATAACACATTTATACACATGTGGATTAATATGGCAGAGATAAAAAAAAAAAAATAGAGAAAGTTGTTGACATTGCCCATCAGAGTTGGAGACCATCAGTGAACTGGTGCTCCTTCTATGCAACTCTGTGCACTGCTTTGGACAGCACAGCTCTCCAAAGCCTTTGCAGGACTATAGGATCATTTACCGTGTGCTTACAAACTATGGGGGGGGGCAACAAATCTGCAGAGAAGGGGGTGGGGATACCGTGGCTGCAGGATGCCTGTGGATGGCCTGGCTGGGTGCTGAACGGTGGTTGAAGCAAGTCTGTAGATGGTTTCCTTCGTGAAAGGCTGGTTTAGGTTAGCAGTCCTGGAGCCCTCCGCGCACAGTACGTGGGCTGCGGTGGCAGCCGTCAGCACGTCCCCCGCTAAAGAGAGAAGTGCAATTGTTGAAACACAAAGCAGCATCTGGTGGGCTGGAAAGTGGAAAAGGCAAGATGGGGAGGAAAGAGGAGCAGGCTGGAGGGATTCAGCCTCCCCAGGACAGCTGGATAAAAAGCCTCACACAAACTTTGTAGTAAGAGGCAAGTCTGCATTCAGAACCGGCAAGGGAGTTGCGGGAGATAAAGATGAAACCTCTTCTTTCTGTCTCATAGTGAGGAGATAAGGACAAGGTGAGCAAGCTGCTATTTTCAGGAGGAGAGCCCCATTTTCTGGATCTGCTGCCCAGGGGTCACACCAGCACATCAATCTCGAAGAGGAGGTGAGTGATGTTTTCAGCTGCAGTGAAGAAGAAACAAGGAGGGATTCACTGGAGCGTGGAGGACTAGAACTGTAAGTCTGGAGACAGAAAATCTTGCTAATTACAGGTCAGGTTATTTATGAAGTGTGGGGCTCCAGCTTGCAGGAGCCAGTGGTGAGACAAGCAGCTCTAACCCTTGAGAAATGCCTCCTGAGAGCTGCTGCCTGGGAGATAAGCAGAGAGAGATTTCGAGAAAGAAAGAACTTGAGTCAGACAGAGGAAACAAAAGGCAAACAGAAGCTGTCTGGAGGTGTGAGCATCCTAGGTCACGGTGTGTCCTGTGGAGAGACCATGGAAAAATGGTCCATCTCTGAGCTATGGTGCAAAGGGTGGGGAGAGGAGCTTTGCCTTGTCCCAGAGCTTCAGTGACTGCAAGAACTAAAAGAAGTAGCAGCAGAAGAAAAAATCAGTGCAAAGGAAGAGGCTGGCCGTGCGAATTTGTCAGATCCAGATTCAATAAATCCATGAGGCGGGAGAGGACTGCCAACCATTCGGCTGCATTCTCACTTACGTTATTGAATCAACAACTGCTTCCCTGCCAGCTGCACTGTCATCTGATAAGCGGAAAAAATCAGGCTGCAGAAATATAATAAACCCATTCTGAGGGCAGTGGGGAAACGCAGGCTGGTGATAAGAAACCTCCAGAACAAGCGGTGTTACCACTTGGGCTTTATGGGGGCTGCTGGCCCAGAGGAGTGCCACCTCCAGCAGCGCAGGAGGAGGCATGGACCTGGCTGCCACGCAACACCGCCATACACTCAGCTTAAGCACAGGATGAAGGGCCCTCTGCACCCTATCCGGGGCATGAGGCTTTGCTAGGCCTTATTCTGCAGAGGTGGATAGATTCGGGGAGAATTTTGTTTAGTCTTGATGGAGCCATTAAATAATGAACTGGCAAACCTTCAAAGAAGAAGCATTAATGCACCCATAAATACCAACATAGGCTGGATCAGCAGCCACATAAAGGAAAGAAAAAACCTCCAGGAAAAGTAAAGAATGGCTTATCTAAGTGAGGAACCACTTAGCCAAACACTGAAAAGAAGTTTCTCACCACTATCAGTGCTTCAGGACAGGCCAGCTCATCTACCCGGAGCAAAGCATCCCGTGGCTGGGAGATCAAGAGCAGCTGCTGGCCCCCTGAGCCAGACAGGAGCAGCATCGCCAGTCAGTTCGGGGGAGCTGGCTTTCCAGAAGATGAGCGGGGAAAAGCTGTGCCCAAAACCCTGAATATAAATTTTCCGCAGATTCAGAACCCTCCTTCGGCTTCTTGTTGTAATTCTTGGGATGGATGGTATAAATCAGCCTCAAATGAAGAGAGGCTGAAAGATACATGAAATATCTTAGGGTATTAAGCCAATAACAAATCAAAACGGATCAAAGCAGGGAGCTGCTGTGTGTAGCACAGACTACTGCACTGACAATTCAGAGATTAATTCTGCTCTGATTCAGTCATGTCCTTGCCTTCACCCTGGCCACCTCTGTGTCTCCCAGCCTCCCTCTGGGATCCAGGTCTCTCCCGCAGGTGCATTGAAGGTGCTGACACATCCCATGTGTTCACCTCAGCCAGGTTGCTTCAACAGCCGCTCAAGAAGAGCCTGCCACTTCTGAGGAATCTGAAATGCATCTCTTCAGGCCCCTCTGTTCCTGTCTGCTTAAGATTGAGTCATGACATTTACACTTTTCAACAGCTCCTTTTTCTCTCACGCTGCCTCCAACTGCAGCTGGAGGAAAATAAAGTTCGGCATCTGCCTGCCAACAGGTAAGCAACAGCTTTTATCCCCAGTGTGATGGTACAATCGGTCTCAGATGTTCGCCCGTCCAAAAAATCAATGTCTTTATGGAGGAGACCTACAAAAGCGTGGCATGGGCTACAGCTTCATTTCGAGGTGAGAAAAGTTATAGATATGGCTTACTCTTTTTTCGGAAGAATGCGTATGTGTTCCCTGAGAAAGGAAGAACCTGACTGGAAAGGAAATGGGAACATCCCAGGGTTCAGACTGGAGTGAACCCAACCCCTTTGCATATCTGAAAGTGCCTATACAAACCCACCAGAGGCTTCAGCTCTCTCCTGAACTCCTTTTGAGTATGAAAGTGGACATTGTCTTCCGACCTCCCAAGTTCATGAGTTTCCCTCAGCCCAGGGAAAGTGGTGATATATTTTGAGACACAGCTTATTCGAAGAAGCCCTAGAGATCACGAGGCTTGGAAACAGCACTTGGTCAAGCCCCGGCAGAGACTGCCAAATGTGGCATCACCCCATGAAATGGCACAGCCAGGCACCAAGGGTTCTGATAGGCAACAAATAGTTTGGGGAGGGGGAAAAGGAGGTGAGTGATGAAGGTACAGGGCCGGGAGGAAGGAAAGGAGCAGCCTGAACTGAGAGGCTTCAGTGTATAGGGGGTAACAGGAGAGCTTTGAGAGAGCTCAACATATTGGAAGCATTTTTGCATGTCTGATCCAGACTGAGTGACCCTATAGGCAGTTGGCATCTTTAGTAGGATCCAGTGGTAATGTCATTTAAAGAGAAAAGAGCTGCAGCCAAGTTTCAGAAGCGTGGGTTCCCAGAGTGCTTACACCTGCAGTCTGCTATATTACAGTCACTGTAAGCACATAAGCAGATTAAATGCAGACCTTAGGTGTACTCTTGGCTCGTGCACTTCCAGGCGAATGGTCGGCACTTCTTTAAAGACATTGCAATGTGTTGTAAGTATATAGCCTTGCTTTCATCATGCCTTCAACCACATCTTTTTCATAAAGGGTTTATTTCACTACTTGACTGACATCTAACCCAATCCTTGTGGCGGAGGGAGTACAAGTTGTAGCTGAGTGTACCGATCCTAATGACCTTGCTCCATTACCCCTCATTTGCACAGCCCTTCCTGACACAGCTGTGATATTACCAGGCTGGGACCTCGCATCTCAATTTTCACTGTGAGTGTGCCAAGATGGCTTTCCAGTACTGTGCTTTAATCATTTTACATCCTTTAGCATTAATGGAAACATGGCTCTAAAACCCTGGCCCAGTGTACATCATGATTACAGTACCACCTTAAAGTGGTGGTACCTTAAAGTACCGTTCTGCTCAAGTAGGTACGTTCTGAACTGGGACAAAAGTTGGATATCTCACTTCTGGGAAGGACATCTGAGCATCTGAGTTGTACCAGATACTGTTCATCCTTTGTATCCTTGCTTGCTTATTCTGTTTGCTCTCTCCAGCGTGCATTCCCTGCTGCCTTAAGACTATGATGCTAGCTAAAATTGTCTCATCATTTGTCTATTGAATTAAAAGATCATCAGGGCATTAGAATGTTATTTAGTAGCTGCTGTTTACACAGATTGGTCATTAAAGATTCCAAGCTCCATTTAGCTCAAAGCTTACAAAGCAACTCATTAAGCTAAGACTGCAAGGCCCCCCATTCAGCAAAGCCACTAGCACGTGCTTACATCCCATTAAATTCAGGGAGTTTTCGGCTCATCATTTTGACTTTTGCCGTTTTGTTCATTGGGAATTGCAGCTGTTTCTAGTGGTTATTTTAAATTATATGTTTTCTGATGCCACAAATAACCCTGAAAATATCATCAAAGTCAGAGTGTTGAAGGCCATTTTAGAAAACAGTGTCCATCCAGCTGTACCATGAACACGCCAGTATTTACATGCACAAGCTTTAGACATGCGAGCAAAGCTCACGGTGTGGGCTGTGAGTTGCCATTTGAGAGGAGGCAGCAAAGAGGCAATGACTGGGATACACCTTGACCACTGTTGACTCAAGTGTTACCTTTCTGCAAGGTTGAAAAAATGAAACCAAGTCACAGAACACCTGCATCACTCATTTATTATGTTATTCAATAGAGCTTTTTGTGTTGGCTGCTTTGTTTCTCTGTCTCCATTGATGCTATCGTAGATTAATTGGCACCACTGCAAATGTTCACAGCTGTCTACAAGATGTTGGTGAGTGCATCATGTCAGTCAAGCATGCTATCACCAAGGAGATGAATTTATTTCATTCTTCAGGAAGACAGTTCTGTAATGTGACCTAATAAAATAAAATCTTTCAGCAAGTGTTGGGAGAATATCCATCAGTCTTCGGGTTAAACCAAAAAAGCTAAGCTTGTGCTGATACTTTATTATTTTAACAGTTATGCACTGAAATGTTAATAAAGTGGTCACAAGGCAACTTTTATTACATAATATAAGCAAGATGCCTATTAAACTTGGGATGTATAGAGCTTCTTAACCACATGTCCCTAATCTGGCCAAAAAGGGGGTGAGTTTATACAAGTATGCATATGTACACAGGTATGTTTTGTAAGAATTATAAAATAGCATTATGTCTGGGAGGTAAGGTGATTATTATTCTCTGAGTCACTTAAACATTTCAGCCCAAGTGGCTCCCACGTGCGCTCGAGTTCACAGCTGTGCTTTTGTACCTTGCAGAATATGCACAGGCTGAAGCAGTTGCTTACGGTCACTCTGGGTTCAGACCTTTTGCACACAGATTTATATTTTTTATATATAGATAGATAGATAGATATAGGCTGACTCAGTAAGCCTACAGCCAAACTGGCACTTCCCCTGCTGGTGCAAAAGGAGTTCTGTCTTTTTAGGTCATGCTTGCAGGTGTGCTGAGGCAGGCGGCGATGGGGAGGGTGTAGCATGGCCAACAGGCAGTAGGCAATGCTGCCCACCTGTAACCCCTCCATGGCCATTTGCAAACCAGCACTAACAGAGCAAGTGGGATCTTTTCAGATTGAAAGGAAGATCAAGGTGCTTCCACTCTGTGATTAACATGAGTCCAGCTGTTTCCTCCGAGAGGAAAGGTTAAGGAAAGGAGCTGATGCGTGTGCTGGGTCCTTTTGGTTGGAAGGTGACCTGTGGTATATGAGGTTGGGGTGAAAGAGGGACTCTTTGTTCCCAAGAGAAACCTTGGTATCTAGGCTACCTTGTACCCTTTCTTGCACAAAGACAGAAGATCCACATATGTGCATTTATCCCAGGTAATGAATTTGTTTATGTTTTTTAACCTAAAATGTTGATGGAATTGGAAAACTCTGCCCTATTTGGTTCTTCTAAGGCATCTTTGCAGAAAGTCTTAGGTTATACTTCCTGAAAAAGTGTGTTTCTGGTTTTGAGAGTTTTTTTGTTATAGGCTTTTCATAACAAAAGCAGTATAATATGTCCTGTTTAATGTTATATTGACTTACCGTAACAGACTGCCTGTTAAGTGTAGCTAGAATGGAGTCATTACACTCTCTATCAAGTTTCAGAATGTAGTAACCTTCAATTATGTTCACAGAGACTTGTTTTCCGAATGACAGAATAATTTATCTAAGAACACTAACCAGATTCATTTTGATTTAGTTCTACAATCAAAAAGAACTAAGCTACACAGAGCAAAAGCATTTGACCGGCTATGAAATTTTCACTTTCTAAAGTCCAGCCAAAACGCCTTTACAATGCTTGTTCTATGAGACCCCTGCTTAAAAGCGTGCCACAAGCTTTTATAGTATTTCTCTTGAACGATGAGCGTTACTTGAAATGACAGTGCATCAATGTCAAGTGCTGGTATGCTCTCAGCATTTCTCAGTTTCTTGAAAATAAAGTAATAGAAAACCTAGGCAGCGTGTGTGTGTTGGGGAAGTACGAATGGGGAAAAGGAAATTGGCTCATCAGAACCATTTCACTTTATTTTTTAATGCAAGTCTGAAGAATGTCTGCTGCAAAATAGTGGTTTCCTGAATGCCATAAATCTTTCTGCTTTGGCAGCCTGTCTTAATTGTTCCTAGCTTTGAATTATTCATTAAAAAATATGTGCTTTTAATAACATTCAGTTGTGACTTTCAGCTTTCATGAGAGAGAGGTGTGCAGTTGTGTCGGTAGCCTGTGCTGAGCAGAGATGTATATGTGTATAGCTTTTGTAGCAGCCATGATTCACACCCCCAGAGCTGTTTCATAGCCCTCCTCAGCAAGCTGTGATGATGTACTGTGCTATTGGAAGCGAGCATGCAGTGGAGATGGGGAAAGGAGATTTGTGGGGCAGTTTGAAGTGGTGGACTTCAAACTAAGTTAGATGATCTGGAAATATGCCCTTCTCATTAAAGCTGTGACGGCTGCAAAAGCAGCTGAATCTCCACACCTTGTGTGGATTTCTTTGTGCTTTGCACAGAAAAGCACCACAGGGAGAGGTTTTGATGCTGCCACTAAAGAAGCAGCAGAGCTTGCATTGCAAAAGACGGGACACAAAAGGCCCTTGGAAATGGGGACTCATCTTTAAGGAGAGCAGGGCTGTGTTCGTACCACAGCGGGCAGCGCAATTGTCCCACGAGTGGGTGAAGCTGGTTCAAGGCTTTTCAGTAGTTCAGGTATTGCACAGTTCCTTGGTCCTAAGGAAGAAGTCATTAGCCTGGCTCCTTGGGCTCTCCTCTCCTGCAATTACTGGGGTGGCAACGGTGTGGGGCGGGGGGAGCCCTTTCCTGCTCTTTTGAAGTGATGGCTTCTTCCTATGGATAGGCAAGCAGCTGAAAGCCTGGCTTGCCAAGGCTGTGGCATCAGCAAAGCAGGCAGGCATGTCCCATCCCCTCTTCCCTGGGCTGCTCATCTGCTCCTGCAGCCACCGTCTCTGCCTAGGCAGCAGACTGGCCCTTCCTCTGCTCCAAGAGGCACGTAAAGCTGGGAGTAAGCTAACTTCTAGCACCTTTTGCACACATCATTCTTATTTTTAGTAGACTGCCCTTTGTTCACGCACGTCCATCCTTTTAAGCTCTCTTGAAAGCGCACAAACAAGGAGCAGTCTACTGTCTTACTCTTCAATGTGTGAAAAGTGCTGGAATTGAATTGCACTTTATGGAATATAAATTTCAGTTAGGAGCATGCTTTGGTGTAATGGTTAAGGCAAAGAGCTCAGTAGGCGTCTAGGAGAAGTTAACAATTAGCAAAACCAAGTAAAGACCCTTGAATATTCCAAATTTAGGCTATAAACTAATTATTGAACATATGAGGTCAGAAAAAAAATTATTGATTAGGAGTGTTATGATTTACACAGTAATGCCAGGGACGATATTCATCTAGAGTGGGCATTAATCTCCTGGTAGAGCAATGCTCTTGCTCCTTGTCTTCTGCAGTAGCAAGAAAATTGATCAAATGGCTTAATACACACTAGAACATCCATATTCTGAGTTCAGTCATTTGTATTGCTATCACATGTAATTATTGCTTATGGTATTGATTTCTTTAAAGGTCTTTCAGCCAGAGTTAACAGCCCTCTCGTATTGACCTACTTATAAACTTTGTTTTAGACGCTCAGTTGCCATGCAGCAGCTAGTGTGCCATCTGAAAAATCTAGCTTCTTTCTTCACAGACCCTGTAGATTAATGGCAGGAAGGTCCCTAATTCTCAATTACATTAGCACTCCTTCTTGCAGTTTAAAAAGAAAGAGGTGAGGAAGGCAGGGAACTTGGTGTTCTCAGCCCAGCTTCTTTTATAGTTGAAAGCAGGGAAGTTTGAGTCCCCACCCCCGTGGGACTTCATTAATACTTCTCCCAGGTGAACTTAGCCCCTCACAAAAGGGTTCTTTGTATTTTGTCTTTAACCAACTCTTTGTTTGGGCAGATATCCAGTCCAGTAAGAAAAAAAAGTCAATATTCTCTGTTGAATCAGTGGCTTTTTCCTGCTCTAAGTTTCAAAAGAGAGTTTCAGAGACAATATGGTTATAATTGGATGTAGAAATAAATGTGTGTGTGTGTATATAGGTACGTGAGGAAGAAGTACAGAATTTACGTTGAAAAACATAAATTTCTATCAAAGACAAAAACCTAGATGTTAGGGGTATTGTTTCATTTTAAAAAGTAAAAATAAAAGCAAGCCACAAACGCTTTGCCCAAATGGATATGGGTCTTATGCAGCTGAGTAATTGCAATTCTTATTTATAGTACCCGGTAAGATGAAAATAGCCAGAAGTTGCTCCTAAACCCCCTGACCTGATACCAACATATTTGCTGTGTGTATGTGGCTATGGACGAAGAGAGAAGCGCAGCAGTCTCTTAATCCAGGCACGCTTTCCAGAGGGTAGATGTTAACGGTGCCTTTGGGAGCGTCTGTACCCGTGCGCTGCG
>NW_009258661.1:1551471-1565863 GCF_000687185.1 Egretta garzetta
GCCAGCAGCTCTGCGTTTGTTCCACGTGCGGCAGAAGTTTTCCTGCTCCTCTGAACCACTGCGCATGGGTCTTGTGTTAAGACTTTGAAGTGGCTCAATTCTGTTCATTTTTCTTCTGGCCCCTCTACCGATAATTGACATCCCAAAAGAGCCTTGTACTGGTAATAACCTTTGGAGAGAGGCTGGAAACAGGCAGCTTTAATCTGAGCTGCTTATTGGGCTTGCAAGAATACAGATCCTGTGCCATGTAGATCTCGCTGGTACCATCATGTCTCCCATCAAACATAATATCTGAGCATCTGTGGCTTTTATGTAGTTATTCTCCTAATACAGAAGGTAAAGAAATACTATTGTCCTCATTCTGACAATGTGGTATTAAAGCAGTGGGAGTCGCATCCCAATTCATCAAAATATTTCAGTGCCTAATTAAGGATGGGACAATGAATACAGCAGTTCAAATCTGAGACTCGTGTCCTACCTGCCAGACCTGATTACTTTCTCCAAAACAGTTCATAAGTGATTGTCTTATCCTGTAGGTGTTGCAGTCAGGTTCCTTTTCCTTAATGAAGACATTTATCTAAATAAATTTATTTCCCCCCGGTAAACTTGTCATCTGTAGTTATGAAAGTGGAAGGAGGAATAAGAGAAGTGCTATTGCTAGGCTAGATTTCATTTCTGAGTTTGAATAGGCTGTCTTCTCCAGAAATCTGGCACTGGACTGACACCCATCTAGTGGCGTCTTTTTCTAAAGACCGTGAAGAGGAGGAGGAAAAATGAATTTTAAAAAAAAAAACTCAAACAACTTGCACTTACTTCATCTCACCAGAATGTAAACTAAAGTGAATCTTTGATGTTACACACACAGATGTTGTAGTTGACATATCTGATGGCAAGCACCAAGCGAGAAGCAGCAGAACGGCAGGAAGTTGAGTAGACCACAAACATCCAACGCTACGGGGATGGCCCAGAGTGGCAACCTACACAAACGCAACACTCTGACTCCCCTCTTAATTAAAGCAGTGCTCTCCAAGAGGTGATAGGAAATTGGTGCTGTACTTGGACTCTGATTTTTAGCTGGCGTTATTGATGCTAAAATAAAATTTGGGGCCGGGCACCCACCCAGAGAGAGATGCATTTATTGCAGTCTGCCTGCATGCAATAAGCTGTGATATCCGGGCGCTCTTTAAAGAGTTACAGATTTTTGGATAACCAAAGAGCTAACATATGTCAGTTGTTTGCCCATGAAGTTAACCATTATTTTATTAGCTAGACAGATACTCCTATTTCACAATTTATTATGCTTTTTGTTCCTGGAGTATCTGTGAGCAGGGAGGATGGCTTCCTCTTGTCATACAAATAAACTTTTTCAAAAATTATTTTAAAGGATCCTAGGACTTTAATCACAGACTCTTGACTCCACGTTTCATGTTCAGTATTAACGTGGAGTTTACATCAACCAATTCTCATCGGTCGCATTCATAATTCAGTTCTGGGATTTGAATGTGCAGTGTTATGGAAGAGTCAGATGTCCTGTAAAGGGGTCGAAGAAGGAAACTGGACGTGGAGATTTAGGGGACAGTGTTGCGTGAGGAAGAAGAGGAATTGTGAATGTCTGTATTGAATAAAATGCACCAACCCCTCCCTTCCCCAAGCCATTTCTTTATGGGCCAGCAGCACTTTTCTCTTGCTGCAAACTGACTGCATGTGTTTGCACAGTCCTCCCATGAAAATGTGTGATCCACCTTCATGTTGTTCATTTAATTCTCCTTTTGAATCCTGAGTGGGAGCAGCATCTTGTACCACGTTAGCAGCAGTGCTCCATCCACTGAATGACTTCTGAGAGCAATGCTGGAGCTTACAAGTTTAAAATTCTTACTGCAAGCGCTCATGCAGCAAACTCCAGTGGAAAAGTCTGGCTGGAACAAACACATTTCAAATGCAATCATAGTGTTCGCGGGTGACTTTTATTTTTCTCATTGCTCTCTTTCCATTGCCTCTGCGCTTCCTTAGGTGCTGCCGTGACAAGATGCTAGCATGCTGCATAATGAAAATCCGGTGTTAGACTAATGCAAGAATAAGTTGTTATACATAATGAATGTAGCTGGATTCTTTTGAGTGCATCCTGACAGCGCTGCCATTGTCCTCAATACACTCCTTTAGCTTTTGATGTTTTGATGGTGACAGTGGATTGTTCTAATTTCTCCAGGCTTGATATTTTAAATTAAAAGTTCGAGATGGTAGGAGAATGCCCAATGTATTTGGACCTAAATATTACAAAAATGCACACATCTTTTTATGCACAATCTGTCAAGAAATGTAGCACAATAGCTGTTAAATGTTACCAATTTATCATTAATATTAGTATCGCTGTGGGGGGGAGTATGTTTCATATCTGTACTGCTGGGAGTGTTCCCAGTGGGGAGTTGGAGGGGACATGCTTGGGACAATGCACTGTTTCTAATCAGCTATACAAATGTTGGCGAATGGCAGCAGATTTATCATCTGAAATTATTTCCTCCAAGTAGGTTGTGTTTTTTTTTTTTATTGTAATACCAGGAAACTAGTCTTTTTTTTTTCTTTTTTTTTCAAGTGCTTTATTGAAATCATCTGGATATACTCTACCTAATAAAACGGTAGTCTACGGCTGCTGGACTTCCTGTGAGAAAGAAGAATTAATCAGATATGCACAGACACTATAAAGGGGAATGGAGGTTGTATCAGTTGCTGTAACATAATGGAAAATATGTTGGATCCAGGCGTCAGTGGGTGTAAGATGGTTTAAGCACAGGGCTGGTCGCTGGAGCCATATCCACTTTCCCCAGCTGAAGATGGCGTGTTTGTGTTACAGTTGCTCATATACTCGAGACAAACCAAGCAGGAACACTGGTACAAATGCTTCAGGATTTATTTTATTTCCCTTGCAGTCAGCAAAAGCAATGTTTGGAAGCTGTTCTGGGTGGAAATCCTTCCAAGTGAGAGGCTTGAACGCGAGCAGCCTATTGTCTGCTGCTTACCCAGAGCCTCTTGCAAAGAAAGATGTGATGCATGGTGGGGCGCTTCGGAGACGTGCGCGTTGAGCCATCTTGGATGACTCATGGTCTGATCTGTGCACAGAGCAACGTTGGCTTTGCCTTGCCCAAGAAGCAATTGCGGATTTGGTTCCCAAGTCTGAAAATTAAGAAACAAAGAGAGCGGCCATTCAGGATGTCTGATTTTACACTGTGCAAGCAAATAATGGCTTGCCCACATGTCACTGGATGCTCCACAGAGGTGCAGAGAGCTCTCTTTCTAGAGCCACTTGCATAATTTAGGTCTGTATTGGGAAAAACCTTTAGTCTCGGTTGTTCTGCATATGCTATTGCAGTTGTCTCGTTGCTGTAATATCTAACAGCTCGCTAATCATGCACTAAGTGACGTGGCTAATACAGACCCTGTGTGTTTCTCCTTCAGGGGCAAATACCTGTTTACTGGTTTGATTTTAGGGGGGGCTTTTTTCAAAAAAAAAAAAAAAAATTTGTTTGCTGCTCTGTCTCTTGGAGAAAAAAAGACCTGGTTAAAATTGCCTTACTTCAGTCTCAGAGGACTTTTTTTTTTTTTTTTTTTCAATGGATGAGGAGGACGGTCAGCAAAAGCATATTGGCAGCATGTTTTTGTGCAGATTCTTTCTTTACCCCTTGAAGATAGCTGGGGAAAAAATATTTTGCTTTTCCAAGAGCCAGCAAGTTAATTTTAAAAAACGTGGATGTGGTTTGTCTGAGCATTCTCTTCCCCCTGTTACCTGGCGGATAAAGTGAAAATGCTTGCAAGAAAGAAAGAAATTCATGGAAGACCAAAATGATGAAGACTGTGAGACTGTGAGGAGACCAGGCTGCAGGGCAGACTGATATGGGAAAATGTACTGTCTGGCAGCGAGATAACAGGACTTGCGGTGTCTGTGGCCAGATTGGTTTTGATGAATGACCAGCTTAGTGGTGTTGTCTCTATGACTCACTTCTTAGCTATCTAAAGAGGTCCCAGCTAAATCGCGCTTGCAGTTTTACACTCAACAGTTTTCTCTCTCCCACTGTGAATTCATGGCCGGAAAGCACTTGAATAAGCTCTGTCCAGGGTAAAATTTTGGTTTGGAAGACTTCTTTTATATCAAAAACATATTTTTCCTGTTTGAAAGAGAAGAATTTCCAACAGTCTTTTGTAACGTCGATCTTAAATAAGCAATAGATAATGTGGTGCACTGTCTGGGGCTAGTACTTGTCTTCAAAGGCAGGAGCAGTTAAAAGGTAGCAAGAATGGGCCATTGGCTCATTTACACCTTTCTGGAGACGCATACATTAGCAGTCAGTTTGGAAATGTCATGCAGTCATGGATGCTTGCTTTGAGCTTATTTTGCTTTATTTATCCCTTGCCCAGGCCAGGCTGGCAGTTGCCTTGGGACCCGGTTACTTAATTTGGTGGTTCCCAGCCAGGGAGAGCAGCCTTCCTGGTGAGCGGGTCACTCGGGATGGAGAAGTTCTGTGACTTCCCAGCAAGGCAGAGAACAGTGAATAAACAGCTCACCTCCTTTTGGATGCTGGCAGCAAGAAACCCTTCTTTGCCTGTGACTAATTCCAAATGGGGGGAAAAAAAAAGGCTCTCCTGTGCCATAAAGGGCTGAGAGAGTGATGGTTACTGTGAAAATCCTCATGTCTGGTGGATCCGTCTGAAAGTCTAATGGTTTGCCTGTGCGAGGGCATTCAGGCGACATAATCTGAGGTAATTAAAGTGTGAATTTAAAAGGGTATTAGGCTGCTTTGCCTTGTAGTGACAGTAAGACCGCTTCAGTTCTGACTGAAAGTATCTGCCCAGAGGTCTGATGCAGTCTTAACTCATCCACTGTGAACTCGGAGTGATTTTGCTGAGTGTCCCTGCATAGCTGAGGAGAGGCAAGATGGATAAGCAGGCAAAGGGAAGTGCTGAAGATTCCCCTCTCATCAGCTGTATTAATTTTAGATGCTTCCTCAAGCCAATCCCCACCCACCCTTCAGCCTCAGTCCTGGTGACCTCTTTCATTTCCCTGCCCCAGAAGGTCCCCTTCATCCTGCTCGCTCTGTATATGTTGCAGTTGTGGAATTCCATGGACATTTTTTATGGTTAAGTCGAAGTCCCTTATGCCCCCATGTGAATCTTGCACATAATTTTTCATATTCTTGAACTATGTCCACAAGCCTCTGGGTGCCAGTATAAATCTCTGATATATATATATTTTTTTTCTTTCTAATTGCACAGAGGGTTTGTTTCTGATTTGCAAGGGTCAGGAGAAACAAGCTGCAGTCCAGCTGTAAGCCCATGAGTTTTTATATGACTTTATTCAATAGCACCCCTGAGTAACATTTACAATGCCTCACAGTGGGCTTCCAAAACTTGACTACTGCACAGGCATAAGCAAGACAAAATATCTGTGAAGAACTATTAACTCTTGTATCTAACTTCAGGCTAGTTCCCTAGGCTGCTAGGGGCAGAAAGGCAGGCAGGACCCCAGAGATGGAGCAGTAACCCTGCTTTTATTGGTCATTTTTTTCCTGTTGAAGACAAAGTATTTTTTGGTGTATGGGTGACATCTGACCTTCAAGGACCAGAGATGGCACAGGTAGCATGGGCATCTCCTCCTGCTCGGAGCAGTCTGTGGCCAGAGAGGAGAGCTCCAATTCTGCACCCTACAATGCTCCATCAAAGAAAGGTGTCAGGATTGGGGCTTTTTTGAGACTATTCCCCAGCAGCCACATATGAATCTGCTCATACACAGGACACATTTGGTGGTGTCTGTAGAAAATGATGTAAACTCAGGCAAGTTATGAATAGAAGTTTCTATTAATGTACATCCCAGCCCTTTGCTAGCTGAAGTCACTGGCAGTGGGAACAGGCTCTGAATCAGCTTGAGTGATGTCAGCAAAGTAGTTTTCATGTAAAAAAAAAAAAAAAAAAAATCTTGTTGTGTGGTCTTTGGGAAAACAGCTACTAATTCAGTTGTATTTGTTAATAGCTTTGCTGTTTTGAGCCTTTCCTGACATCTTCCTGGGTTTTGCTTGAACTTTTGTTTTAATTCATATCAAGGGGTGCTGTATTTCTCCCTGACTTATGGCTTGTAAAAGAAGCGAGGGTACAGAGTCTATGCACACACCTTCACTTGTGCAGGAGGGTGCCGTGTTCAAGTGAAGTGAACTGAAAACGCAGCTTCTGCTTGTTCTGTTGGCTCAGCCTTCCCACCGCCTACCAAGAGCAACCCTGCTGCAGCAGCTGGAACAGTTGGGATGGGGAAAATTCTGCTGCAGAGAATAAGGAGAGGGGTTCTGTGCTTGGAAAAAAGGGTTCTGGGCAGAAATACTCAACTATGGCTTTTGGCATGGGCTCAGGACTGAGAGCCCCATTCTGGCATTTGTAAGGGGGTTTCTTCTTTTCAATGGGTTGTGTAGATCCACCTTCATTTTCCATGCTGTTCCCTGCATTTTGGTTCTTTGTCCATCTAGAGATGGTGCTGTGCCAAATTTTGAGTAATGAAAGTTGCACCCTTCTCTGTGCTGTAAAAATTCCAAGTCTCTGTTTAAGGAAAATTCCCTCTGTTTATGAAATATGCCCAGCCAGAACTTTGGGTCTCTGCTCTGGATTTGGTACAGAGGGGCTCACAAAACATGCTGCTCCGTCCTCACTATCTGTCATGGGCAGTAGCTCTACTTTTGGTACTGTACATGTCACAGCCTTTTTTTGTGCCTTGGTGTTAGCTCTGTCCCTTGGTCTTCAAATGAGAACGCATTGGCAAAGACATGGTTGATACCCTTCCCACCAGATTGTTCCACTTAAATGCCTCTGAAATACTTGCAGAACAGAAAAGTATCTACTATTTTGTATCCTTTTAGACCAGAATTAGGTTTTGCCCTCCTGAATTCTTATCCATGGCTCAGAATGTTCATTCATTACCATATCTTCCCTTCTCACCTCTGTTTCTTAGAAAGAATTTCTCGCCATACATCACTTGAAATATGATTGCTACGTTATGTCCCGATCCTACACTAGGATCCTTATATCAGTCCCTTTTTCTAGGACTGAGGCTACAGGAATTCTGGGGATGTTCATGTAGAACTTATGATGCAGGTGGCTGCTGTAGCGTGTCAGAGAATATCGGATTTTGGCTGTGAAGTGGCTGATCTGGGAGATGGTATGGCAGAAGAGGGAAGCTGGTCCCCCAGGCAGGGGAGATATCCTTCCTTATCTCCATCTAATGAAGGTGAGTCTAGGGAACCCTCAGGATGAGGATGTGAAGTGACTTGTAGCTGAGCCTTTTCTTTTGCCCCTTTTTGCTCAACTGGTTCCAGCTCCCACACTGCTTCGTTGCCTGAAAGAAAAGCTCTTGTTATAATACAGGGACAGGCAGTGTGGGTGGCTTGGGGAAGCAATGCCTGTTTGCTCCCAAGTCAGACAGGGATGTGGGGAAGTAGTGGTAGTAAATGTTTGTTTTAAAGCAGAGATCTTGGGTATGATTTCCGTCTTTGCTATTAAGTGAGGGTGAATAACACAGACCTGACGAAAATGCATCGTATGGCTAAGGAATATCCTGCAACATGCTCTCAACTGTAGAGTCCAGTGTTTGAAAACTGTCAGTGTTTCACTGTTTCTCTTGGGAATGTGGCAACAAAGCATTCTCCATTGGAATACCTTGAATAAGTTGGTGAGTAAAATCGCTCAGAGGTGGCAGTCGCTGACCCTGGGGCAAGCTGCCCTCCAGCGCTGTGGAGGCCAGGAGCGCAACGGCCAGAAGATGCCAGGCTGGCCTCCATGCGGCTGGCTCTGCTCCAGCCTCCTCCTATCCTCCAAGGGAAAGGGGAATTTTAGGGGTGTGCCATGTACCTGGCAGGATCAGCTCGCAGCGTACAGATCCTCTGCACCTGCCGCCCTGGGGAGCCGGGTTATGCAGAGGTGGTGTACAGTCATCTTTGCCTCCTCTGCCCGGGTTTTGCACCATGTAGCTCATCCTGACCTTCACCCCTGCCCCACCTTTACTGCACTAGTGTGTTTTGTTCTCTTTGGCAATTTCCTGACTATGTTTTAATTGATTCTGCCTCCTCCTTTTCTTCAGTCTCCTGGCCTCTGTTCATCTATTCTTCATGCACAAACATAAATAAACAGTTGCAAAGTGGTACAGCTCCAGGTCAGAGCTCGGCTAATGCCTTCATCTTCAAAGGCTTCAGCTATCTGGACAAGGAGCTGCTAGTCATGCTCACCTTGAGATGCCTTTGGCACCAAGGCAGATATTTTTGTTTACTGGACAGAATCCTAGGTGGGTTTTTTTTTTTTCCGTGGGGTTCAAAGGCAGGGCTGTTGCCTCTAGAGCCACTCACTGCTTGGAAATTAGTTAATGTGAATCATTTTCCCTCTGTGTGAGATCTTTGTTGCTAGAATGAAATAATCAACTTCATTTGTTTTTTCTGTCTTCCGAGAAGAGAGTAGAAGTGATGTCTGGGCGTTGTATGCACATTTGGTGAGAGGCCATACTCTGTGCTCCTTCAAAGAGGTAATTACAATTGTAGCTTATAAATCATTGGGGAGGTATAGGACTGTCCCCTCCTAATGCGGCTCTTTGCAAATGAGTGCTGATTATTTGCTTCCTGATGGTGTAATTGTATCTGGTCTGAACTTACCATACGGATTGCATGCTGCCGTGATTATGTATTTGCCTCTCTGAGGCTGCCAGATACGTACTGGGAAGCATCTGTGAGCTGACCTCTAGCAGAGGCTCCACAGTCATGGTTTCTTTCCCCTTAATCCCATTTCTAAGCAGTGGTATCGCTAAGACAAAGTTTACCACCTGAACTGTCTCAGCAGGACAGAGGACAGTCATTGAATCATGGGATTGTTTAGGTTGGAAAAGACCTTTAAGATCATCAAGTCCAACCGTTACCCTAACCCTGCCATCACACCACTAAACCATGTCCATAAGCACCTCGTCTGCCTGGCTTTTAAATACCTCCAGGGATGGGGACTCGACCAGTTCCCCGGGTAGGGGAAGTGCTAGGGTACAGTTTATTCTGGTGGAGGATATTTTGGCCAGTTTGTTTAGCTAGCCTAAGTGGCATTGATATTGTGAGGGGATCCACTAGGTTGTAGCCCAAATGGAATGGCTTAAGCATTACAACACTTTAAGGATTAGACACAAAAGGGCACAGGTTTGAATTTAATAAAAATCTGGGAGCAAGCTGGCAGAGATCAGTTCTAGTTGTAAAATATCTGTAATTGTTAGGGTATTATTAAAGGGGCTGACTCTGCAATGCTAAGTGATGGTTGCTTACCCAACTAAGTAACGCCAAGGAAAAAGCTGAACTGTTTTGCTCACAATATTTCCTCCCCTTACAAATGGAGGAAGCAGTGGCTTTGGGATTAGTAACACTTAACACAGTACAAGAACAATACTATCTGTATTTTTGGCTGGTCAAAACACCATAGGGAAAATAATCTATAGCTGGATTTCTCCGTGAAATTGGCAGAGAAGGCAACCTTGAGCCAGGTCCCATTAAACCCACCAGCTCCAGGACGGGGGAGGTCCTTGCTCTGGCTGACAGGTCCACACTGAGCAGTTCCCTCCTCTGCCCGCAGCAGCCTCGTGTTCCTGTGGCACATTCCCAAACCATTTGGCTACGAAGTAAGGAGGGCAGAAGTCTCTTTGGCTGAAATTGTTCTGATTTTCACTGAATAATTCAAAAGAGAATGAAAGGGAGCCTCGAGCATATTTGTTAGGACACTCACCTGGAAGTGGAGATATTGGGATCCAGGCCCTAGAAACTACATGGTATCATTTAAATACAGAATAAATGCCTAGGTTAGGCTGTCAGATCCTGCTGTGATGGCAAGGTACCCAAGTACTTTGGTACATTTAGCTACCTAAGTAGATGTTTATCTATCTAAATTTGGTATGCTCCTAGCAAGATTTTTCTAAAGTATCCAGGACACCAGAAACACCAGGCGTATGTTGACAGTTTTAGATGGCAAAAAGCTTTTTACAGTTTGTATTTCTAAGCCATTTATGAAAGCAGACTTTAGACTCCTGGGCATCTTACTTGTAAGTGACTTTAGTGTTACTCATCCCAGAACAGGGCAGGAATTCAAAGCGAAAGTTCCTAAATTTTAAGCTAATGTTCTAACTGGGAAACTATCTCTGCAGAGACGTTTTTCATTCCAAATGGAGAAAGGGGACAGGGAAGAAAGGAAAACATCTGACAAAGGGGGAGGGAAGGGGAAGAAAAGAAACTCTTTGTCCAATTTGATAATAGTTCAGGTTTTTTTCTATTTAAATCTTCCAGATACAGACAATCTATAGAAGTCACTAGTAAACCTCACATAAAGATAATAATTTAGCCCATCTAAAAAAAGCTCTATCACATCACTTGTAAATTGAGAAACTCTGTGGTATTGTTACAAAATTTCCATGGATATCCATTAAATATTCAAACAATGTTGTTTCTTCGTATCTGAAATGAACTCTTGTTAACTTTGTTTTGAACTTTATTTAGCTATAAACTTTGAAAATAGGTTGCCTGTACGTTTATGTAACTTCAGTGTCTTTCTGCCATGAATTTTCCCATCTTAAGTTTCTCCGATGGCCATAATGTTTAGAGAAGGGACTATATTTAAATCCATGAGTTGAATTTTGGAGAGATCCAGCATCCGACTTAGCCCCATTACTCTCGCGGCTGGTCTGTTCCCCAAAGAGCCGTAGTCAGATACACCCAACTTCAGGGACTTTCAGCTCTAGCTTCCCACTGTGCCAATGACTATGACTGTAATTTCTGTCCTCTTTACCCTCTTACACTGGATAGGGATAAAACAACATTTTCCCACCTGCTTGGTGACCCCCAGTGTCTGCACATTACCTCTCTGCCCCATCCAGTCTGGTCATCTGTTGTCACTGCCTGACGTTGGGCACCGAAGCACCCATTTCAGCAACTGGGATTGCTGGAGGGTCAAGGTCCTGTGCTCAGGCGCGTTATTCGATGTGCTAAGTTACCTCAGTCCAACTTTGAAGCGGTCCTTGTGTCTGTAGCTCCACGAAAGCAAAGACCGGGTGGAGAGACGGTTGAGCGAGGAGGGTGCTAGCCTCTGCTATGTATGATTTTGCCAGCATTGTGAAATCAAGTCTTGCAAACTGAGCACTGTAATTGTGCCTCATTGTGAAATCAAGCATAACATGCCCACGTTCGTGTTTTGTGTTATGATGGAAAAGGCACTCGCCAATAGATTTGAAATTGCCTGGCTTTGTGTGTGCATTCCCAGAATCTTTTCTTACCCTGTACACATCTGTATTTTTCTTGCATTCAGACTATGTGGTTGTGTGTAATCCAGGAACGAAACTTTTCCATGGGGAAAGGCAGTATGTTCAGTGTTACCTAGAATTAAAAAACAAAACCAAAAATGCTGCAGAGCAGACAAATTTTGCATATTTCTAGATGTTAGGAAGAGGGTAGGGGAGCATACACCCTAAAAAAACATCTGCATTTGTTGGGTGCATGTTACAGGATGAATGTAATGTTCAAACAATTCAGATAGTTTTATTGTGCATTCAATTATCCAGGCTCATGAGAATCTTTTGCAAATTAAAGTGAGCTAGTAATTACTCTCCAAGTATCCATCAGTGCTCCAAGTAGCACTGAAGTAGGTTTTAATGGCTCATATGTGCTGTGGGCCTCTCAGCATGGCAGCACGAGTTTGGCTTTGCTGTTGTTGGGGTCTATCTCAGTGTGTCAGTAAGTATTGGAAACTGGAGACAGATAAATCTTTCCTTAAAATATGTAGAGAAACAGAGCCAGTCAAGCACTTCCGAAGCTCTTATTGTAACTTTTCATATTCACTGGGTTAGAGGAGGGGGAAAGGGGAAAAAAAAATGTTATTTGGGGTTACATTAAGATCATGATTACATTGTAGTCCATCAGTTAGTTCTGATGTATTAAGTAATGCTGTTCTTCACAAAAATCTCACTTTTCTCCTCCTGTGTGTCTCCAATTTTGGCACTTTACCAAGAAGGGGGATCCTAGCTTTGGTGCCCCTATACCCCTCTCTGCTAACGGCCCAGGTCTTCTACCACTGCCTTCTGGTTTGTGGTGAAGGCTTCTCTTAAGGTGGGCTCCCCACAGAGTCAGACATCTATACCTCCTTTCCTACTCCCCTGATTTGGGGTGTTATTCTTTTGGTTAGATTTTAAAATCCACTGAAAATCTGGTGTGCCTATTGATGCCTAAAGGGGAGCTTTCGGGACAATGTGTCTCTTTCAGAATTGGTTTATTTGCATATGTGTTTAGAAGGGAACAGAGTTCCTCTTGAAAAAGCAAAGCAAAAAAAAAAAATCCCACTTAACCTCCTAGGAAAGATTTGACTCCTTGACTTTAAACAGAAAAAAAAAAAAAAAGCTTTAATAGAAATAGATCCTCAACTTCACCAGAACTTGTTTAGTGTTAAAACTTCCCTCTGAGCTTGCAATTGCAGAAGCTGGTGTAGTAAGTATAGTAGAGCCATATAGCACATACTTTAAAGCAATTTACAGTACTGAGAATCTAATAAAGGTAGCTGACAAGATAATTGCCAAATTATATGAATGCATTACCACCACTCACACACAAATACTCTTTAATTATTTTTTGGCATCTGAGGAAAGGAAGAGAAATGCTGAGTTAATAGGCAACATGTAATCTATCTGTGTTTGTTTTGGTGCATCCTGGATTTGTGGAAGATACCAACCAGAGACGTTGCCTGGGGTACAATGACCTTTGTGTGCAGGAAAAAAAAAAATTGCCACTCACTAGACTAATAGTGTAAAACAAGAGAGTTGCTTGTCTTTGGATTATGACCCGGTCACCTAAAGCATGTGGGAAAAATGTGTTCAGATAAAGGCTACAAAATTGTTAACACTTTTAATTATGTTTAGATTACAGAGCATTATACAACTAGCAGTGTCCGTGTTATTGAAAAACCTTATCAGCTGCCATTCAGTGAATGGCCCCACTAATAAAGTGCTTCGTGGAATTTCTGCATGTATTTGTGCCTGGTGTTTGTCCAGCCACATCTCGGAGGTTTCCTTCTGAGGCATCCATCTGATCCTAATCCCAGCCAACAATAGCCGTTTTATTCTATTATACTCTATCACACAGTAATTAAAGAAATTATTTCCTTGCTACCACTATCATTGCCTGTCTACGCATCACACAGATGAAAATAAGAAAAATATTTCTTTAGACAGTTGTCTGAGGTATTATTCCGCCACTCGTCTGTTATGCTTTCTTGACCCATTTAGAAAATGACTTCAAATTATGATGATATGGAACCCTCTAATAGCATCATTGTCTGGTTTCATTTTTTAAAATTTTTTTAAAATGAAGTCAGCAGTCTATTCTGTGAGGGGTGACGATAAAATAGTCTTCACTTATAATACCCTGTTCAAAGCTTGCTGCTTCAGGTGGCAGAAACAAAGGGCTTGATGAAAACTGACTTAAATTAGAACAGGAAATATTGGTCATGCATTTCTTATGCATAGGACAGATAGATGAATAATTCTTCTTGTGAAAGGTGGCTCACTGGCAGTGCAGAATACCAGGGTTATGTGACCGTGTACCTCTGCTTAATGCATTCAGCATCCCCAAAGCGCTCTGCGGAACTAAATTGGTTTGGCAACTTGAAAACTCGAGTTGGATGTTTGGTACTGAAGAAGCCATCAGGCAGGTGGAGCGGGGGGATCAGCGTTGGCATTCAGCACTGCTGCTTCAGTGCACTGGGGAAGGGAACAGAGCTGTAGAAGAGGAAAGCAAGGAGGCATGGAGAGGATCTTGGAGGAGAGGGAATTAATCTTGTGAGTGTGCTGTGGCCTCGCGCAGAACACGCTCCTTATCTGTAAAGAAAGGGCGAGATTGTGCACACGCGGGGCTGGAGATACCTGGCACAAACTTGTCTGATATCTTCTGATACCCGGCACAACCAGGTTCTTTGGGAAAATAAAAGGGGTAATCCTCTCCGGTTGCTCCACAGAGCAGGGAAGTGATGACAGATAGTAGATATCTGCTCACTGAGAGTTGGTTGGAAATCCTTTCCTCCCAGAATCCAAAACCTTGGACTGTTTCACGGCCCAAATCTATTAGTCTGGGTTTCAGAGTGAAACCTTCCAAGAAAAACAAAGGCTTGCCCTGAGGTGTTATTGGAAAGCCTTGATTTTGACTTGTGGGGGTGGGAATATACTTGGGAAAAGCTTTGGGCGGTGATTGTTGTTCAACAGCAGTCAGGAGGCTGCACCTCCTTTTTTTTTCTTTTCTTTTTTTTTTTTTTTTACTTTTTTTTAAGATCTGAACAATTTGCTCCGTAGTAATACCGAAGAAATAATTCACTTCCACAA
>NW_009258661.1:1565922-1582158 GCF_000687185.1 Egretta garzetta
CCTGGGGGGTCTGCCTCTTTTTTTTTGTTTTTTTTTTTTTTTTTTTTTTTTTTCCTTTCAAACTGCTTAGTTGTTTTCCCAGAAGTGCAAGGCAATCCCATCTTCAGTCACCTGTGTCATGCTCTTTGGAGATGTGTAGAATTTGGGATGGGCAAAAAGAATGGTAGGATTTTGGGAAATACGGAAAAGAGGATCTGTGTTCACCGCCCCAGCAGCCAGTACCCCCAGGAGCCAGCACAGCCCTCAAGCATGCCCACTGCCAACCAGTTCTCCCTGGGACAAGTTCCTGGCAGCTGGCTTAATGGAGCATGCAGATTCTTTGCTTTTTGTCTGTGCTACCTGAGTGCAGATATTTCTATCACACAGCAGTTGTCTGACTTTGGTGTAGATACAGTGGCAGTCTAAGATGAACTGGCTGCCTTGATGGTTCCCATAACACCATGGCAGAGTGGTATCTTGTCCTGCCTGTGCTCAGCCTTGTCCCAGTTGGGGTTACGACAACCATCAGACTCCAAACGAGGAAGCTCCCAATGATGATGTAATAGTTCTGGCTAAAAAAAAAATATTTTTGAAGGTATGACACTTCAAGCACGTCTTCTATTTGTTCTCAAAGTCAGACCTATGGGTTGGGCCTGCGGTTACAGCTGTGGACAGCACATCTGTTTAAACTAGTTACTCATGATCAACAAGGTCTCTGATCAGACCTGCAAGATTTACCCCTGGTTCAAACCCATGGTGCAATTGCAAGTTAAGTGGCTACTGAGAGCTTTTCCTGCTCAGGAATTTTGAGACCAGCTTCCTAATCAGTTTTGCCATTTCCTACTGAAGTCCAATTTCCACTGCCATCATTGGCATCAACGGGAAATCCACCTGTGTGTTTGTCAGCTTTAGAGAAAAGCCTACAGCACTCAGAAAAGCATACATCTTTTTGAGGGGGTGGCAAAGAGAAGGTTTTGAACACATCATATTAGCATAATCTCCAGCACAGAACAGTCCATCCTTACATTAAGCTTTTATGCTCACGAATGCATGGCTGAGGAGCATAAGCTGGTTTTCCAACAGTATTGGTCCTTTAGGGTAATTAAACATATGCACCACATGGGCACCATTATATAATATAATTGCAGAAGCTTTGCCAGAACATAGGTACTGAAGCGATCTGGGTCTACAGGTATTGGCTCAAGAACCGTTCCCAAGGCATGTTGTCTTCTGTGATCGTTTTGGTTTGCAAGCTCATTGAGCTGAGCTGTACTGTGGCCGATGGGGAACGGTAAGAGCAGGTTATCACACTTAAAACTCAACTCATCCCTATTAGTTTTCTTTATTTCTCTTTATTTTTAGTCAATCAAAAGTGGAGCTGGTGGGGCTAAGACAAACCTGTCCTCAGTGTGTGAAGATCTGTGGAGGGCAGGGGAAATAATTACTCCGCAGAAAATCTTCAGAGTTACTTTAAAGATTTCTTATTTCGTCCCACGCACAATTTCAGAAATCCTCTAAGTGTATGTTTTCACTCTTGCTTTGAATAATCCATATATGTCACCAGATTTTGGTTGAATTTTGCCTTCTTTTTTTTTTTATGAGAAATAGGATAAGATCAACAGGCCATGTTTTTACTCGGCAATTTATGTATCACTAGTTTTAAACAACTTTCCAATTACAAGTCAATCGTTTCTCGTTGGGTTTTTCTTATCTCATGGGGTCCTTGAATCAGATTTCACCCATGTGCAGTTAAGAATTTAAACACACTCTACTAAGGCCTAAATAACATGCTTTAAACTAAGGGTGTAAGCGAGTGTTTTTCTCAGATATAAACGACTGTAAATTCATGCTGCTGTTATTTTCTGAAGGGTTGCATGTGTGTCGCTTCATTCAAGCATTGCAGCGGTCCTGAGGTCTGTGAAATCTCTAGCGCACATAAAGTTAACCTTGGATAAGTGGTTGTGGCATGTGGACTTTGGGTTTAAGAATATATTTTGCAAATGTAAACATTGCCTCTCATTAGTATTCCCCAGTATTTGCTTAAAACATGGTGTTTGTGTGAAGTTCCTAGCAGAGGGATTTGCTAACAAATTACCCTTGCAGAGCAGCAAAACTGAAGCAAACTCATTTGTGGGGTAGAATAAATGCACACAAGGTACTACAGACTGCAGTCATCCAGTTTTCACTGATAGCATTTTCACTTCAACATATTTGTGATTTGAAAAAAAAAAAATAAAAAAAATAGAGTGCAGTAAAAGCCAGGCTAGGGTCTCTCCTTGTCTTTGGGGGGAGAGCGAGTATGAAGACTCCCTTGCTCTCATCATTGATTTTTCTATTTAACATCCATGATACTTCAAGTAGTTACACTGCTAGCAGGTAGAGTAACAATTGATTAAAGCTGTTTCTGAACTATTTCTCTTTAGCTGTAACTAATAGGCATAAATATTTACTCTGTAGTTATCAGTAAAATATATTTTTCTGCAAGTACCGATAACAAACCAGTCCCCTAATTAGGATATAAAACAGCTGGTGGCATTCACAGAAACATTTCCCTTTGACAGATAACTCAAAGAGCAGAGAACAGTGCTATTTCAATTTGGACCCTTTCAAAGAAACAGGAAAATAGGCAGGGAGTTTTAAAATTGTATTGTACACGCACATTAACTCCCACGTTGTTTTCTGCCCAAGATTATAAACTATGTTTATTTGAGAGGCTTTAGATTTGTTCATGTTTCAAATACTGTAGGGAATGATTAAAGATATTGAACATTAATCTCCTGGTGGCACGTCACAGGTACCTCTAGCTTGTGCCCCCCAAGCTAAACCCTGTGCAAACACCGGAGGTATGTAACCTTTCTGCTGCTTGCAGATCGTTTGGTAAAAATTTCATCAAATACTCGGCTCTTTTTGATGTCTGCCTGTGTGGTGCCTGTTGAGAGTTGGAAAGATAGATTGGTGTCAAATAACTACTGTTTGGATCCAAAGGCTTTTAATAGCTGTGTTACGATCCCTAGAAACTGCTCAGGGATTCTTTAACGGTAGTTAATGAATGTGTCTTAGTGACGAGAACAAAATAAAGTCAGGGCAGACTGAACTCTTCCAAATGGTTTGTAAATCCTAAACACGAGATCGATTCTATTCTTAACTTCATTCAGCGGTTTATAAATCGATATGCGAATGAGGGTGTTGGGAAGATATGGCTTATGGTCAGCTGTTGTCTCATACTTTTGAGAACAAGCAGACTCAAATTCAAAGCATCTGTTGCAAAAACTAAATTAATTCTGGTTAAAATTTATTTCTACAAAAGTTGTCCATTGGGACATTCCTGTAGTAAGCAGAATATTTATTTCTGCTTCGAGACAAAATTGTATCTGCTGTGTGGTTTTGATTTCTGAATGTCTGAGGGCCAAATCTCAGTTGCTCTAAATGGGTATAGCTGTTCTCCCTTCTTTTGTTATGGAAAACTTTGCTTGAGATAGGGGAAAGATTTCTTGTAAGGAGAAGACTTTGGATGGGTTCACTTTTTGGTGAGTTTTGGGGTTTTTTCCTTGTTGAAGATAGGGTCAAACTACAAGTAGAATATAGGTAGAAGCGATGTTCTGCTGTGGCTGGTAAAAAGCCTAAGGTAAATGGTTTCCTTAATAAAAAAAAATGAGCCGTTCTAATGAAAGTTACTCTTTTGTTTTGCTCAAGTTTCTATTTCCTATGGGGCACAATTATATTTCATTAACATAAACACTTTCATTCAAAATGGTGCCACTGCTCCTTGTTGGGAGCATAAGGGCTTCAAGCTCCAATCCTTCACTGTGGGCCAGGCTCCCTGGCTGAACTATCCATTATGGGGTGGAGCATAAACTCTTCCTCTGCCTGGTTTCAAATGACAGAGATTTTGGAGGGGTTTTTGGGGGTGTTCGAGGGTTTTGTGGGTGTCTTTTTAGGAAGAAAATATTTTATTTGTAATATCTCTAGCTTTGATATACTTTTTACCAATGTCCACAGCAAGGTCTTTTGCTCAGCAATCATTTTGCCCTTGAGGGAAGGGTTATATATGGGGGTACTTCCACCATCTCCCAAAATATCTCCACAAAGCTTCTTGAGCGTCACTGATTGCATGTTGGAGAAGGTTTTTATGGGAACAGCGGCATGTAGACAGCATAGGTATGCACGCCTTTCCATACCTCGTTGCCTATGCCCCATGCTCTGTGGATCTCAGTGTGAGTGGTGAGATATCTTTATAACGTTGTGATTTTAATACAGAGGTTTTTGGGGTTTTCAGGATTTTTCAGCCTAACTTTGTTATAGTTCTTTGTCTGGCTACTTGGTGCATGAAAGAATTAATGTCATTTGGACATCTATTTGGGAGAAGGCTTTAAGTTCAACTTTAAAACTGTTTAGTTTGTGCATGAGAAATTTTTTCCCACTAGCTTTACTTTGGGCTATTAGCCATAGCTGTATCCTGGCCAAGCTTTTTCATGAAGCATCAAGAATTTACTGAGTACATATGTTCATTTTTTTTTCCCCATGGGACTACCTTTCTCCTGCAATCCAGCCTGGAAAAGAAACTTGCCACTAAAACAACCTTGACACTTTGCAGAATGTTTCCTAGACTTATACTCTTGGGTTCTTCAGGAAACCAGCACCAGTGGGACAGTTGTACAACTCTTACATAAAAATCACAATTTAAACAAATAAAAGTGAGTGGTGGACGTGTGCCAGAAGGCAGAATAGGACTGGTTAGTAACTTAGTATACAGGAATCTTTACTGCTTCATTAGCATTGATATCATGTGCTGGTTTAAGCTTTAGAAACTTGGAAACAAATTTCTAATCACAGAGGGTCAAAAGTGGGAAACTCAACTGAGGCACCTCTGTCAGCTGCCTACCAATCCCAGCCCCTCAGCAGTGAGCAGACGTGACCAGGCTGCGGAGCGGGATGTCTCATACTTGCCAGAATGTACCTATCACCAGATTTTATTATGGGTTATAGTTGTTATTTCTTCAGAATAGATGGGGCACGCTTTGGTCTTCATTGCCTGCTGGAAAGCTTATACCTTTCAGTACCAGGGTTCAGGAAATGTTGGAAAGGGTGGGAGAGGCCAAGAGCTGATCCGATGCACAAGGTGGTTAGAGGGATGCATCTGGGGGAGCTACATACATCATTTTGCTTGGCAAATCCACATTCAGGGGTGCTTTCAGTGTGGAGATGAGCTCTAAAGCCTGCTGTATATTGGAGAAGTTGGTTTCTACTGTATGAGGTTATACAGAAAACATTTTGTGGAACTGCTTACCTTGCTTCTCAGACCCAACTCCTTCAAATATTTCCTTTTCAATTTTTCATGAATACTTAGTACTGACACAGGATGCTGGATTGATTGCTTAGCTCTAGAGACACAACAGCATTTGTTGTTGGCTCTGACTTGATGTAGTGATTTATCAGCATAAGATGGTTGTCCTACTTCTTGAGACTGATAAAAGTACCAGCCAGTGAAAATAAGATAAAACCTCTTACGTTTTTAATAAGGTGTTTCTTGGCCACTGATGCCCATATGTAGGATGCTCAGATCTGTTGCTCTGGGTTGTGAAGACCCACTTCATGTTGATTTTTAACCAAACTGAACATGCTTTGACTTTCAGCAGAAGACAGGCAACCCAGAAAGAAGACAATAGGCCTCAGCCCACTGATTTTTCTGACTTCATCCTCCAAAATCCTGTCCTTTGCTCTTAGTGTTTCCCAGGAAACCCAGCCTTGCAACACACCAACTTCTTTCTCACTTAGTGTCTGTGAGTTATTTACACTATTTAAGATTGCCCAGCTTGAAGCAAGGGTGGAGGACTCCAGCTGCTTAAGTCCTTTAAGAAGTCTTAAATTTTACAACCAAAAATCAAGCAACTTACTCATCACACCTGAAACTCTGGGCTGTTGATTAGTCCATTAAAATAGCACCAGCTGCTTGTTTCTGTTCAGGCCATGCATGGCAGAGGTACTGAAACTCTGCCTGCACTCTTGTGCAGCCATCCTCAGCAGACCTCCTGGGTCCACACACTGCGGTGTGTTTGCACAGCTCTCACATGTAGCTGGTGTTATCTGCTTTCTCTCTTACCTAAGAAAAAAAAATGTACAGGTTTCTCTGCCTGTTTTAATAGGGCAGTATGTTAATAATAGCAAAAAAGGAGGTTGCTGAAGGATACTCGTGAATGTGAAGCAAAAGTTTTCATGGGTTTGGGTTTTATCTTGGTTGGCTAGACACTTTGGACTGAAAGCTTGGTAGAAATGAACTTTACCTTTAAAATGAACAGCATCGGTTTTCCCATAGCTGTCGACTGTATACTCTTTGCTCTGGATCTCCAGGGGCTCTTGTGAGTGTCTTGGTTCCCAGTCACCAAGCATGACTGGCCAAGGACTGAGATCTACAGGTCACTTTTTACTATATTACTATATTACTTTTATCTTCTCCCTCCGACTTGACTGATTGCCAGGCAGGGTGCAGATATTTTCAGGTAGCCCCACTTGTTAATATCAGGACATCATTTTGTACTTTATTGCCTGTGGCATAAATTTCCTTGTGTGCTCCAAGACACTGGTCTAATTTTTTAGGAATCTCAGCATAGTATCACTGGAGTTTGAAGTCGCTAACCTTCCTTGTTTTGTCCTGGGAGGGGGGGAACCTATATCTTTCTATACGTTAAAAAACAAACCAAAAAAAATAAAGACCCCAAAAATGCTTTAATTACAAGCGCTACATAAACATTCTGTATAACAATGTGACAGATGAAGCAGAAAAAGTCGTTGCAATTTGGGGAGTTCATATTTGGTATTCAGCTTGCAGCTGGAATAAGAAATTTGACGGTTTTGTCCACTATTTTGTCGAGGACTGTCACTAACGATAATAAAAACGACAAGATGACAAGACCACATGTGCACTTAAGGGAGGAGAGGAAAAAAAAAAGAGCAGGGTAATTCAACCTGTAGATTTAATTTTCATGCTCTTGCTGTCTCTAAGGACTTGTATGACTGACAACTCTAATAGCAAAAATCTGGATCTGAGGGTCTTCCTCCACTGACCCAGTAAACCTTTGCCAAGTCATGATGGTTGCCTGATGCACAGTCTGAGTGTCAGCTGAAGAAAAAGAAACACCTGGGATTTAAGAGCTGAAAAAGACATTTAAAAAGGAAATACAAGCTGAAATGGAAGAAGGTCACAGGCAAAGAGCAAAGACTGGGGTAACTAAAACTAATAGTATGGAGGAGCAGACTTCGTTGGAGATGAGGCTGCTTCTGCCGCATGGATCATGAGGATTTCCAGCCTGGGTTTTGTCACTAGCAATACCGTGTTATTGAGATACTACTGGTTGAAGCATGGATCTTTTCTAAATGTCTATCATGTAGCAAAGCTCTGGGCAATGGGGAGTCCTCTGCCTCTGAGAAGCGTCCCATCTACATCTGGGTGCAAGCTCCAGGCGAGAAGATGCACCAGGGAGCAGTGGCCTGCAAGGGGAAAGGCTCTGCTGCCAACTGGGAACACCACAGAGTTGATCTGCAGATTTGAGCTCCTATTTAATGTGATTTCCAGCAAATCTTTAACAGAGTTCATGATTATAGCTGACTAGCATTCGTACGTCGCTTTTATCTGGATCTCTCTTGTCTCACCCCATAAAAAGTGCTTTGTATGAACATGTGGAGTAGCCTACTGCACGAGTGACGCATCGCCTCCTGAAACCCAATAGAGCTGTCATCCTCGTGTCACCATCGTATCTGTTAAAGCGATCAGCTGAACATCTGTCCCTCTGTATTTTATACATTACCATCCACTCTGCCAGCTCCCTCACCCAGCCAGGTTCCCGGAAACGCTGCATTTTAAATGCTTTTAGAGTGGGAGGAAAGAGGGAGTGTTTTTTCATTTTTCAGTCAGCTGCATCTGATAAAACAACAATTTGTAGTGCTGGGTAACCCCAAACATGTAAAAAGCTGGTTTGCAAGCCATGCTGCAGTATTATAAAAAGGACTGGCGCTCTTCAAAACCCATTCGATTGGAATCACATTGGGCCCAAATTTGGCAAGAAAACCACCTAATTTCAGCGCTGAAATCTGTAACAAACTGGAAGTAATTCTCCATTAGCATGAAGTTCATATAAATCAAGGCTTCTGCTTCCAAAACTGAATTACCCACAACAGCAGAAGCTATTGTTGCTTTTAAGAGCAGACATCCAAACCCAAGTGTGGCCAGTTCCAGGTGTTCAATGCTGTAATGGGGGCCAGGGGTTTTTCAGACATTTGGATACGTTAAACAGCATGTTGAACTCTTCTGAAAAATCCGGTCTTCTCTTGGCTGCTATGGAAGGGATTTATACTCTTGCAAAAAGAATCTGACCCTTTTTTTTTTTTTTTCTGATTCTGAGTATTTTTTTTTTTTTGGAAAGTCTGTTTTCTGACAGGATTTTTGTGTTTGGTTTGATGCTGCCCACAGGAAAGGAACAGAAAGAGCTTATGAGTCTGGGCTAGCAGCAGAAAGCTGGAGAGATGAAATGGATGAAATGGAGGGAGCAGGAAGGGGAGCAGACTGAGGGCATGGCCGGAGGAGCTCGCTTAGCAAGTCCCTCTTCCTCCAGGCCCTGGGATAACACAACTTCATCACTTCATCACATGCACCCCAAAGAGAATTCCATCTTCTTCTAATGAATGAAGAGCCGAGCAGATTGCTGTTAAAATCGATCGGATTTCATAGTGTAAGCCATAGGTTTGCAAACACCAAATAGCCAACTGCTTTTTTTTGCCCTTGTTTTGATGCTTTTTGCCTGAACAGCAGCAGGTGTTCTGGGCTGCCCTGTCAGCACTTCCATATGGGCCAGAAACCAAATCAGCTACCAAATACTGATGCAAAGTAATTAATTACTTCTGCAGTACTTCTCAACTCCCTCTTTGCAGATATTGCATTTCTTTTCATTTATGGGCTGTCCCTGTCTGTGGGGCAGTTTCCAGGTTAGTGCCTCTGCCTTTTTTTTCACCTTGGTGGGAGTGAAAAGAGGAAAAACATCCTTTCCTATCCCTAACTTTAAATTTTACTAGTGTGTTGTGGGTTTTTTCCTGACATCACTTTGCTTAGACACGGCTGGAGAGCCAAACCATGTGCAAAGATGCTGTAGGTTTAATACACTGCTATTGGGATTGACATGGGATATTGGAGTATTTGAAAGTTCATCGTGAGGGAGAAGTCACACTGCAGGTAGTTTATTAGCTGTGATAGCTCTTGATATCTTGAGAAACTCACCCTGTTACACCTGCCAAGAAAGACTGTCTCCTGGCAAAGCTAAGGCCGTTTATCTCAATAAATACTTGGATACGGCATAAAGGACACTTGCTGGCTGTGTACCTGCAATCAAAATGGGTTACGAATAAACTGTGTGTGTGTGTGCGTCTGTAGCCTCATTATGTGCTACTGATAAACTCTTAATCAAAGAAGTAAAACTCTTTTGAAGATCAAAGAACTCTATTCATGTGGATGTGTACGACATACCTGATTACAGACCATGGTCTAGCAGTGTCTTGCAGCAGTGAACACAACCAGGCAAACAAACAGGGGCAGTTGGGATGGATGGGGCTTTAGCGCTCTCTCCTCTGGCCTTGGGCACTCTGACCCAGAGTTAGGAGTAAAATAAACATTGTTTGGCCAGGGTACCTCCAGGTCCTCTTCCAAACTGAGTTGTCAGTCAACTGGAGAGACGTAGGAGAGATGGTGAAACTGTCAGAAATATTTTGTTGTGGAAAGCCATCCTGACTTCTAGAGAGAAAGGAAAGCTGTGCTTTCTCCCCATTTCTCTTTTTCCATTGCAGACGTGGCCAAGAACCAGGAAAAGAAAAATCTTACTCAGCTAAGATATATCTCATCCTTACATTTTCAGTGTTATTGGTGTTGCGTGGTTTAGGCTTTGTCCTAGTACTAATGTACTTTCTAGTGTAGTGATACAAATACATAATTAAGAGCTCTGAGTGCTTGCTACTCCTCAACAGGACCATAATCCAGTCTGTCTTCTGAGGTTTGGAGGACAAGGGGAATTTTTGTAGACTTAGGGCACAGAATTCAAGGAGTCCCTGAGACAAAAGTAGCTGTGTGCTAAGATCAGTGTTGATGGGGTGTGGAGGGGTTTGATTAATATGCTGAAACTTAAGCTGTGTTTGCCAGAGGCTGGTATCAAAATACCAAAAAGAAAATTGTAACAAGATAGATGTTTGAGAAACGAGAAACGCTATAGATGGCCTCATGCTGGCTGGGGCACCATGAAGAGAAACTTGTCTTGTACATCTGTGCTGGCCAGATATTATCTTGCTGGTAGACATCAAAAAGCATGAGAAAAAGCATAAATTGAATATCTGGCGACAGGGATTTCCCCTAGAGCCACCCCAATAGCAACCACAGAAGTAGTTTTCCAATCTGAAGCTGGTGAGATGCACTAACATGGGCCATAACTAATCCTTCCCTCCCACATCCTCCATTCCAGGCAAAATCGTCTATGCCTGTCAACACCTCCAGCAAGCGTGGTAAAGGGTCTGTACAATGATCCCAGTCTCATCCAAGGTATAAAGCGCTCATGCTCTCTTTCTCCCCCCCGACCCTCCTTTCTCTTCCATATATTCCAGCAATGGATTTCCCAGCAAGTTTCTGTCCTATTAATAAAGACATGCTGTCACTCTTGCTCATCTGCCAGAGAAACTGGGTAACACCTGAAAATCTGAAGGGGAAGAAAAGAATTACTTCTTGATAAATTGTTTCTAAACTAAGACACTTAGAACAAGTGAGTCAAAAGTATATCTTGAGGAGGAGGGAGGTTAATGCTAAGAGACAGCAAGGCATTGCATACTGCAAATTTCAGCTGCTCTAAGACTTTTCTGTGAAGGAACATGTTGTTTCAAGTCCTAGATCAATGTTGTTTGTGAGAAACGCCTCATGAAGAAAAAACTTCTCATGATTATAAGAATGTCCTGGTCTTGTTATTTCCCAGGCACGCTGGATTGTGCCTTGCCCTGGCCAAGGTCAAATGGTGTCATTCTGATAAAGCAGAGTGGGAAATGGGGCTGATAGGCCACTTCCCACCTCTTAGTTTTCACGCACCCGTGTAACCAAAGACTGAAGCATGATCTGTTGGCACAAGGTTGACTAGGGAATACAGACAAAGAACTTTTTCAAATACTTGAGTGCTTGACGCTTCAGTCTCAACCACGGTTTACATCTGAAGTAATTTGGAGGTTTATTTTGATTAGAATCTGAATAGTCATTTTTGATTAGTAGACTGCATAGATCAGAAACAATACTGTGAAGCTGAAGCCATCCAGATAAAAGGTATGCCAAAGGTAACACACCGTCTTTTCTTACTCAGGTTTTCAGTGCTGAACTTACTTGAAGTTGATCTGAACCATGGAATATTTGTTTGTTTTGCAACTGTTGTCTACCCATCTGCTTTAGGTTTTGCTTGATTTCAAGAAGGGTTGGATTGGTTTGGCTTTTTGGTTTTTATTAAGGACATTGGTTGCATTAATCCTCTGAAATATCAAAACGCTCTCAAGATTAATTACAGATATGGGTCGGCTATCTGTTGCATTCTACCCATGTGAAATAGGTGTTTGGGTCGGTAAGTCACCCAGAGGCAAGGGAAGGACTTGGTAGATGAGAAGCAGCATGTGACTTTTTTGGGGGGGATGGGGGTGTGTGTTATAGTGAAACCAAGCTTTACATATTCACCAGGAGTCAATTACTTCAAATGCTGCATTCTGCAAACAATCCTCACTGGAATGGTTTCATAGAATCATGGAACAATTGAGGTTGGAAAGAAAAATTAGAGGTCGTCTAGATCAATCCCTGCACAAAGCAGGACTAGCTGCCTTTGTCTTCATCATAGCTGCCCATGAGGTAGCTGGGGAAAGCAATTAGATGCATCCATCCTCAGCGCTCTCTCTTCCAGGCTGAACAAATGCCGTCCTCCATCTGTCCTGTGCTCCAGCCCTTGTCTACCTTGCCTACAGCATGTTCATGTCTCTCACATCAGTTTTGTCTTGGACTTTGTTGAGTTTCATGAGAACTGCACTACTTCTGAGGTAGCCTTCCTATGGGAATACAGGGTAATAATCGCTTCCCCTGATCTGCCAGCTAAGTTCTTGCAGGTTCAGTGCAGTAGGTGGTTGGTCGCCTTTGATGCACTGCTGGCTCCTGCTCTGTTCCTGTCCACCTAGTCCCCGCCTCCTTCTCTGCAAAGCTGCTTTCTATTTAGTTAATCCCCATGCATGTTGCAGATTGTTGCTTCAGGTGCAGGAGTTTTGTCTTGGACTTTGTTGAGTTTCATGAGATTTCTGTCAGTTGACTTCATGTGCCAGTCAAGGTGTAGCTGAACAGAGCCCTGCCCACCAGCTTATCAGCCATTCCCACCAATTTAATATCTTATGTGAACATGATGAACAGGCAATCCATCCTGTTGGCCAGGTTAATGTGGCTAGACACAGTGAGCCCTGGTATCAAATTGTGGGGAGCTCCACTGGAGATCAGCCGCCAGTTGAACATCAAGGCACTGACCACTACTCACTGAGCCTGGCAGCCCGCCCGTTTGTTCCATACACCTCCATGTTTCCCCTGGAAGGCTGGCGTGGGTAGAGGACAGTGCAGCCAAGGTCTGGGGAGATAAAATGGGAAGGTAGCAAATTCACAGCTAGAGGACAGGCACCATTTGCTAATGGATTTCAATGGGGGGTGGAGTGCTCGTGGTGTTTTCACTTGGGGAAATCTCCATCAGTAGCATATTTCAGTGTCCCTGAGACTTGGAACACAGGTTTGTTTTCCTAAGATCTATTTGGCAAATGAATAATGCTTCCAGCAGCCAACGGTGCTGTGAATTTGATACAGTGGGGAGCCCTCTCATTAGGTAGAAGGCGCTCAGACTACAGCGGTTAAATCCAAGCGCTGGAGTCCTAGTCCAGCTCTGCAGAAGGCTACTCTTTAAGAGGAGCTTGTTTGCCAAATGCTGACGGATGACTGTCTCTTCCTCAACAACTAAACTCTTGTTTAGCTTTATTTCAAATGTTTACTTTTCTGCTGGGATTTCAATAAAAGACCCTTGTCTTGCAGCAGCAGCAGCAAGTCATCCAGCACAAGAACGGGGTCTGTAAAACTGTCCTCGTTTTGTGCTTGTAAAGCTCTTTGAGAGGGAGTGCGCTACTCATCCTGTGTTTTGCTTTTGGAAGGAAGTTAAACATACATTATTTAAGTTATTTGTGTTATTGTTAGATCATCAAGACAAAGGGGCTGACTGGTAGCAAGCATAAAATACTTGAAATATATGCCCCTATGATTCTGTTTCAGAGGAAAAAAAATGCAAAAAACAACAAAAAAAAACCAAACAAAAAAAACCCAAAACCAAATACACACACACCCCCAAAACAGGGAAAGGGAAAAAAAAAAAAAGAAAAGTGAAGATTAGTTCTTAGGTTTTGAGCTGATTTGGTTTCTGCCTTGTCTTCTTTTTTTTTTTTTCTTCGGAGTTCCTGTTAGCCCATTGCATCTCGGGCTACCTCAAGTCCCCAGTAATAGGGCCACTTACTCGGTTTCTCTAAGAGAACAATTGCTCTCAAAAAGGAAATTCTGCAGATAGGTCATTGGTATATCGCGTTCACAGAGGAGTACATCCAGCGCAGTAGTGTGCAATTGCTCTTCTGTTCTGGTGGCTTTTCCTTCTGCTACTGCACAGTGATCATCTCGCCATCACTGAACTGATGCTACGGCAGCTCTGGACAGGACCAGAAATCTGTATTTTAAATTTCTATTTGCCTTTTTCCATTTCAAGATTTCAATGGTGCTGAGTAGTGAAAAAAGTAAACTTGGAGGCTGGGCAGGAGCAGCTCTCAAGCCCTCAAGCTCCGCAGATGCAGCCCCTGGTACCTGTTGGGTGCACTCCGTGTTTGTAGTTTCTGCGACTTTTCGGCAGCTCCCACTGCATCCAGCCCAAGCTCAATTCTGAATTCATCTCTTCTCCCTGGCCTCTGAAGAAGGGGGAGCCATGGAGGCAAAACCTGTGGGTCCTTCTCCCCCACTGGTGTCAACTAAATCATGTGAGAGGGATTAAGGAGACCAGTGAAGCATTTTAACCCTGCTCTCACCGCGAGAGCGGTGGGGACCTGGCGTGTTCACTCCATAACCAGGCATGTATTTCAGAGGCTGGTGTGTGAAAGGGGGAGCGAGGTGGAGTTTAACAAACAGCCCTTAATCCAGTTATCTCTTGACGCTGATGACGGGGGTGCAACTAAAGAGTTTGTGCTCCAGGATTTCCTTTACGGGACTGTGTAAGCGACGTCTTCCCTCTGCGCGGCGAGCGTGGAGGATCCTTTGCTGCTTTTAGGACGGCGGCAGTGCCGCAGCAGATTTGTGTGGTGCTCCCACAGTCATTCCCGCTCCTCCCTGGAGCTTTCTGAAACCCCTCTGCCTTTTGATAGTGGCCCAGCTCCCCAGTTCAGTGCCTCGTCTTTGTGCGGGCACCACGGAGTCCGGGCTGGAAGGGAGATAATACTTCCTGAAGTGCTCATTTAGCCCAGCGGGAGAGGGGCGGCCAGCAGCATCCATACGGGTTATTAAGCTGCGCTGGAAAGAAAGAGCAAACTGCAGAGTTTGTGTTAGTTTATGTATTATCAGCATTTGTAAGGTACCTGTTGCCTTAGTAACGAGGAACAATGTATATGGCTTTGACTGGGCAAAATCACCCTCTGGTCAGGGAAATAAAAAATTCATGGCCTTCCCTCAGGAGCCACTCCTCCCGTGCTTGGGAAGGGGAGCTTAGGAGGCAGGAGAAACTGAGCTGGTTGTTACGATCATACAATCCCGGCTGCTGTTCATTCACTGCTCCTGGGAACCCTGCGGAGCTGCTAACAAGCTGTGTGTATATTGAGAGCAAGTAGGAATATGTCAGAGGCAGGGGGGATGGAGGGGTGTGCAAGCTCACGTTACCCAAAGCGTGCACATAGCCTTTCAGTGCAATGGGCTTGGGGCTACCCCGAGCTGTCCTTGAGGTGTCCCCTGCCCTCATCCCAAACAGACCCGTGCCTGGCTGGGGAGCACGTTAGTGGTGCTTCTCCTGGCCCCATCAGCCCTGGGAACTGGACCATTTGCACATGGGAGGGGTGACAGGCTCTGCTGTTTGTGTGGCGATCGCACGTGTGTACTGTTCTTACTTAGTGTTTTATCTTTAAATGGGAATAATAGTACTATCCTACCTGAAAAGCTACCATAGGTCTCAGTGGCAATTACTCTTCTAACGCGGGCTGAATGAGTGAGTGCGTTACGTACCGCTACAGTTTGTATCACGGGAAGGTCTGAGGGACGTTGTGCTGGGCACCGGGAGCTCAGCACTGACACGGTGGTCCCACTGGGGTACAGCAGGGTCGCTCCATCTCTGGAGCAGGGACCCTGGCCTGAGTATGGGCCTCTGGACTTTCAGATGCTTGACACTTGATATTTCCCCTATGGAAAAATAGCCTGCTCTGTATAAATAGTATAACAAGGTAAACATTGCGCTCAGCATGACACCCAAGAAAAATACTGCAAGGTCAACTGAAAGGCTGAGATGGGTTCGGAAGACAATGCTGACTTTGTGTCAAAATCGGGGGAGACTCATCGCACGGGTCCTGGCAGTCGCGGGAGATAAAGCAGCACTTTCTGTCGCACGTGGGTCAGCTAGCATGGGCTTGTTCCTTTTATTTATTCTATATGCTGGCTAATGACAATACAGTTATTGTTCTTCCACCTGTTTGCAAAGGGAAATGAACTGATGACAGAATTTTAGTGCCTCTCCATGAGGCAAATGGGTCAGGTTTCTTTTTTTTTTTTTTTTTTTTTTTTTTTTTTTTTTTTTTTTTTTTTTTTTTTTTTTTTTTTTTTTTTTTTTTTGCCATTTAGTGCAGTACATCTGGTCTCACAGCTCTGAGCTGCAGCCTAAGTTATATATATATAGGCAATTCAGAGCCTCATTTTATCATCTTCTAAAGGATGATAAAGTAAATAATGAAAATCTCCACCAGGGTGAAATAAGAGGTGAGATTCTGATAGTTGTAAACCAGGCAGCCAGCTAAGGTGAATCCAATTATTTGTGGCATTGCAGGTTTTTGCTGCGGGAACGTGTCACATGTGGTAGCCAGCAGCACAAAACTTACTTCACTTCAGCTTGACACTGGTTTTCACAATTGCTATACAAACAGTGAAAATGCATCAGCTATTGCTGTCCTACCCCCCAT
>NW_009258661.1:1582169-1607788 GCF_000687185.1 Egretta garzetta
CGGAAGAGATTTATCTTCACCCTCTATCAGCCACCGCAGTGCTTGCTGCCACTAATACTTTCACTATAATTTTATTTGTCTCTAGATGCTGCACTGATCTTCTTTCTGGCACTGAAAGATTTAACAGTGGTTTTCAGCTCCAGAATCGATGTTAACAAGTCTTTATTTGGGACTATCTTATTTAATAGACTGCCATAGCTACTAGGCGTGATTTACAAAACTGACCTTCACTGACTGTCTGGAAAACCAGAGAATCAGCAAATACATTTCTTCAGCAAGTAGCAGATCCTTCCTTAATGGGAATCACCCTGGCCCCTAAGTCACGGCTGCAGCTTTACCTGCCCCAAAGCATTTCTGCTCTAACTTTTAACCAGATGATTTATTACCCTGTGAATGACAAAATAAAACCAAACTTCTTGTTCAATACACTTTAAGATGCAGCAGCAGAGGTGGAAGGAGCTGATTACTTGCAGTGCAGAGCCTCTTCCCATGTCTAGCTGAGCTGACAGTGTAGTTTTAAATGTCCCAAGTAATAGGAGCCTGAACCAAACACAGTAAAAGGAACGGTATGGAACAGCTAGGCTTTGATGGAGACATGGGTGGCTAACCTAACAGGCATTCCTTGGCTTTAACAACCCTGCTACAACGTGCAGCGATTTGTGTGGCTTTGAGTTCAATATGAAGGCTTCTGCTTTGAAAAGTAGAGAAAAAAAGATTGCATTGGCATTCTGTTCTGGCAGACAATGCGCCACTGGGACAGTGCTCCCCAGTGAAAATGCCATAGACACAATCTGTCTGCTCCTACCCATCGCGTTTCTTTCCATGCCAGTGGCTGGCAGGGCACTTGGGTACGCAAAATCCAGGCTGCCGACTGCAGTGGCATTTGCAAAGGTGAAATCATGCAGCTGCTACAGAAGCTTGCTTGCTTGCCTGCTTGCTCCTCATGAGAAAAGTCAATAAGCATTTTATGGATGATAGGTTTGAGCAGTTCTTCTGAAGTGACTCCACTCTGCTTCCTTTTGCCCTCTGATTTGACTGCTGTAGATGCCCTATGTACTTCATAGTAAATGATATAATAAAGGGGTTTTAAGTGATACAAGTGTGTTAAGAAGTGCTATCCACAAATCAGCATAAAATATTCCAGGTTATTATAAGACACTATTATAAGAAAATTGAAGGATTTTGCATCAGTTGATTAACCAGTTATGAAGCTCTGCCTCTTATTAAACTTTCACATGACACGTTAAATGTACAGTTGTAAATGGAAGGTGACTAGGCCATTTATTGCAAAACAAATGGATTGATATGATAAAAAGGGGGTTGTGCTTTGTCACAATGTGCTTTTACTCCAAAACTGAGTCCTGAATTTGCCCTGTTAGAAAAATCTATCGCGGGGACTTGAGTGAAGTATTATCTAACCATCTGAGACACAGCCCTATAATTCATGGGTCATTGACACAGTAGAGAAGATCAGTTCTGTCTATTGTAGCAGCGGAGGGACTCTTAATCCATGGATTATTAACGTGGAAAATTGAAGGGGCTGTTACAGGCTTGTGGTTTATTAGACTATTGTGGATTTAGGGAGCTTTAATTTGAAGATTATAGACACAATGGAGTGCAACAGATCCCTTGACAATGTCAGTGGCAAGGCTTTTGTCCAGCAGAAAGCTTCTGCCTGAATTCTGGCCTTCCCCATCCCACAGGATACCGCTTAAAGAAACACTTATGGGGCTGTAATCACCTTTGAAACTCATTTGATCAAAGCAACTCAGAAACCCAGTTCTCTGATGATAACGTTCCCTGAGCTCTCTGCTCTGGAAATTATTTTGTTCTAGGGAGGCTTTTCTTGCTAGTGCTTGATTTGCACCTACTGTTGCTATTTTATCTTGTGAGCATTTGATGCTGTACGTCATCAGGTCCATGGGATGTTTTGCAGTACTAGTGAGCTGAATGCATGTCACATGTTAGGGAAGGACCAAGGGGTGAAACCTTGGACTTCCACTATCAACTGCTTTAAGAAATATGCTCCTGCCCCTGAGCACCACCTCAAAGGGAACTGAGTGAGCTTATCTCTGCTTCCCATCCATCGTGAAGGAGTAACAGAGATGTGAGGAATTTGTGGGTATGGAAAGGCATAGCGAGTCTTGAACACAACCGTAGTACAAAGGACAAGCAGCCTTCTCTGTAAAGGCCACCAGGGTGAGTTTCTCCCCTGCCCAAGCATCTTGCAATTCGTATTTTCTCTTTTTATCCTCCTCTGTTCCAGCAGCAGGGAAGGGAACCAGAAGTCTTTACAGGAAACACTGAAAGGAAGGTTGGGCTTAAAGCATGGTGAGGGAGACTCAGAGTTGGCATTGGGGTACCTGCAATGGTATTTGAGACTGGAAATAATTTGCTTCTGGAGGGCATGAGCCTCTCTGTCCCTGGTAGAATCTGAGAGCAAGTAAAACATCTGCTGGGAAGATCTCAGCAGCAACATGCTCCACCGCAGAGCAAAGGCATGAACTGAATGACCTCCCCGCTCAATTCTCTGATTTATGTTTGCAATAAAAGAGGAGGGAGCTGTGGACAGAACTAACATAAAGTGACCAGTTGGATTAAGGGTCTTGACACGTCCTCTGAGCACACGCTCCAGTCGGGGCGTCTGTGCTTGCACGAGTTGGATTTGCAGCTCTTGCATGAATGTCTGCAGCTGTGGGTGGACTGGGGGGGAGCAGGGAGGAAAGCCAGAATGCCATCTGTCCCTGGCATTGTCTGGTTTATTGCACTGTTGTCCAGAGAAGCACGATTTGGTTGAGGAGCTCCTTGCCGCTGGAAGTTGAGGAAGCCAAAGCATGAATGGGAACAAAAGGAACTATGCAAATCCATGGGAAATGTCTCATGAAGGGCTTTTGAACGATGGCTCAGACACAACCTTGGGACCAAGATTTCTAGAAATTGGGAGGATGGCAGAAGGAACAGGCCATGCTTGTCCTCCAGCCTGGGTTCTTTCCTTGAGCTAGGTACTGTCTACTGTTTCTACTCAGTTTCATTTTAAGGCCAGAAAAAACCCTGAAAGTTTTCCCAACAGAGAAAGGACTGAAGGAAAAAGAAAACTGTATGAAATAAACTGTAGGGTACATGATTTGGGGAGGGGGAGGAGAAAGGAAGTGGGGAGCTCTCCCAGGCCAGGAGAGGGGCAGGGAGGTGAACTGAATACCCCTGTTTCTATCCCGTTGATGTTGGGCAAGGCGTCACAGGCGCTATGTGATAGAGTTCACAGCATGAGGTCAGGCTTAAGCCAGCAGAGCTCTGTTTCTCATATTTGTCTCTCTTTTGCGAGAAGGGGATGCTGGAGGAGGAAGCACGTGCAGGACTTCACAGCCTGGCTCAAGGGAGTTTCTAGGAGCAGCCTTGGGCACTAGGACAGTCTCTACCCTCTGATGCTCCGACGTGTACCGAAGGCTTGGTTTCTATGCAAAATCCCAGCAGTCGTGCAGAGCCTTGATTAAATAGTTGTAAAATTGGTTGAGGTAGTTCGCTAGCTTGAGTGATTATTTTAATTGAAAAAATATATATTTACTTCAAATAAACTCCCATTTCTCAACTGTGCTTACATTACACAGATATCTTGGTTTATATTTAAATAGAAAATGTTTAATATTCAGCCTAGGAATAGTTGTTTAGCACAAATAACTATTTCTTCAATATTAATTTCCACTTCAAGTATTTACATTTGCTTGCTTTCCCTTCCTTGCCTTCTTCCATTCCCTTCCCCCACCAAAATTTACTTGTATTTCCCAGGGAATATAGGCGGTTTAATGTAAAACAAATGATGGATTGAGTGTATTTGGAATGGCCTTTGAAAACTGTCTCAGGATCCAAAGACTGCTCAGTTTTATTCCTCTAAGTGTTCTGTGCTTACTGCTGCAACATGTCATCTACACAGCCAGGAAGTTGTACAAGATATACAAGACTCAAGCCAACAGGATATAATCCAAGTGATCTTTTAGCCAGCTTTTGAAATGAATAGAATTTTGTGACCCAGAACTCCAGAAATTTATGTTAACTGAATGGTCAAACACAGATGGTCCATATGAGGCTTTCTGTGTAACTTCTAATTTGACACATGAAAAGTTTTCTATCATTTTAAAATATACTGGGATTTTGAGCACTATGTTATTTAAGGAAGCACATATTGTTGCAAGGGAATAAGAACTTTCTGAGGAGCTCTTGGTTTAAACCACTTTCAGAAATTAGTGTAATGCAGTTATTGAGTTAATATTCCAGCCTAATCTATGGATGTGCCAGCAGTGAGATATTCTGACACTGCAGATTGCAAAATCTGCTCAGTTTGAAGATGTTTCACAAACTTAAAAAATTTGATGTTTAGATTTGTGAAAACAGGACATGGCTGCTAATGCTTTTGCAAACTCAGGTCTGTAGTTGGGCATCAAGCTGTTCAACATGAAGCTAGGGGCATGGGCCAGGGCTCTTGCTGGTAACAGTGCTGAATCAACACCAGAAACTAAATTTGTGGGTGCAGACCTCTCCAAAGGGAGGGGGAAGGCTCATATCCTGTTGTGCCTGAGCCCCCTCTGGCTTGCTCCGCTGGGCACATGTATCTTCTGCTGAAGCTAAAGATGCTTGATTTTTGGCAAGCACTGTATGTGCAACTCCATGAAATGGGAGCACAGCTTTTAATAGCGATGCATTGGACACCTGCAAGGCATTCTGAAAACTTTGGTTGCTCTGAAGCCCTAGCCTCTAAAGTAGTGGGACCCTTTTCTTTGACTTCAGTAGACATCTCCCACAAGTATGCAACAAAATTTTCATCTTAATATTAGCAGTAGTTTTTAGGTGATGAAATAGCCAAAGGTCAGAACTTCATTTTCTCTTGAGCATGGTGCTGAGTGAACAATAGCTGAATAACTTTTATTTGGTATTTGCAGTCACTGATTACACTCCCTCAAGATATTTTCGCAATTGTTTATTCTTCCAGTTCTGTCTAATAAAGTGGCTGGGGCTTGATAAAGAGCTGGGGAGAAAGGGGTGTGGGAGATAAAACCACTGTAAAACTGAAGTAGGTGAGATGTTCTCCTGGTGAGTATACGAAGGAAGGAAAGACAGAAACTGAGTTCCTGGCAGCGCCCTCCCTGTGAGAGGATTGTGAAATAATGCTTAGTTTGGTCGTTTGGTTGCTAACGTTCAGAGCAGAATTATACCCCAGTTGTAAGGTTTTTTGCCAGCAGATGAAGCTTGCTCACCGAAGTCTAGAAAGCAGAATGGTCCTGTTTGACATTCTCCTTCAGAGGAGATACCTGGGGCTGTTTATCAGCCAGACTCCCCACTGTGCTTGGTGAACAGGGGCTCTCCTTGCCGTTGCAGCATGACTGAATCTTGTCCCCAGGGGTGCAGGGGAATAATGCTGCCTGGATATCTTCACCAAATTCCTCCTACTTGGCCGCTGCTCCCCCTTGTCTCACGTCTTTCCTGTACAGCAAGGTCAGATGGAGAGCCATCAGGAGGCTGCTGATGCTAATTCAGAGCAAGCGCAACCATTTCTCCTCCTCAGCTTTGCCAAGATAACCATCTCTGCTGCGGAGAGCCAAGGTGGGAATTTCTTATTTCTTCACTTGATCAAAGCAGTCAAATGACATCCTTTTGGAACTTTACGTATTAGTATCACATAACATCTCTTTTCACTTAACTACTCCAGCCATTCATTATCCATCCAAACGGAACCTGGCAGCGCTTTCTGTATTCAAGTTTTTTTGGATAAGTAGTTATATCTGTTGTTGGTCCAGAAAACGTCAGCTTTTATCTGTCCTCTCCCTTGCATGGAGCTTTTCCTTTTAAACCAAAATTTTTGTTTAAATATTTAAACATTTAAGTAGCAAACTGATGCATCCTCTGCTCATGTCAGATCTCACTAGACTGCATTTCTCTGGCTTTGCTTGTTGTCTTATGGTTCAGTAGATAGTATATTAATGGCCTGTAAGAAAACTCAGCAGGATGTATCCTGGGGAGAAAACGGACTATGTCTGGATTTCTTGATGGTCCTTCACTTGGAAATGTTACTCAGAAACATGTTGTGACTCTGATGGAACAAATACAGCTGCCTCTTTCCATTTGCTTACATCCACAAGGAAAGATCTTCCATGGTCGCTTGTCTTGTATCAAAAGTTGCTGGTGTTTCCTACAGGAATGCTAAACTCTGTGTTTATTAGTCCAATAAATGGTGTCACTTAATGCTCCAACCACCCCTCCTGGCAATTACAACCACCATGCTGTGCAGCAGTGATGGTTTGTGGACTTGTTTCAGTAACTTCCCATGAGTCACCAGTAGAGTTGACACAGTTGAAGCAGACAAGAGAAGATTTTCACCATCACACTGTAAGTCAGGCTGCACATCTGAATATGTTTCTAAGTTTCCTCTAAATTTGACAGACAGCTAGGCATGTCAGCAATAGCAAGATAAGCAACTGAGCAAAGGAGAGATTAAATTCATGCCCCCCAATCAGGAAGAAAAGTTGCCCTGTAATCTCACGTAAATCTCCAGATCCCACAAACTACTCATAGGAAAAGTATTTCCGCTATAGGAGATGTTCTGATCTGATTTTGTGTGTTGCCACACAGAGACTGGCCTAACCCTGAGCCAGGGAGCCAAAGGAAACAAGGCTTTGCAGCTTCTGTTGCTTACAGATTGGCTTCTTGTTAAACTCATTCCTAGCCTCACCATCAGAGATGAATGTCAGCTTTTGGGTTTTTTGTTTTAAATATACAAAGATGTTTTTTTCCATTAAATATTGTGCAACTGTCCTGGGAGGTACATCTCCAGTACTCTCTTTACTAATAATTCTTGAGCACAGGAGGAACACGGAACCTGAGGCGAGAGGGCACAGAAAGCTTTATTGCATTAGATAGGATAGCAAGCTGAGAACATCTCTGGTGTGGGACAGAGGCTTGTATAAGATGAAAATGCAAACATGTCAGATCCATATGACACGGTGCGATGTCTCCATCATCCCAGAACTCTTCCTGGGACATTGACGTTTGGACCACAACACTCCTCTGATGAGTGCTGATAAAACGGTGAGTTTCTGCCAGCATCAGGTGTGTTGCATGGCAGGGAACAAGCAGGGGCTGTTTTTCAGCTTGGTGGTTTTGGTAGACCCTCATGACCTACCACAGCCTCTCATTGCTCAGAAAAGGTGTTGGAGCAGACACTTCCAGGTTTGAAGCTTTCCTCCAAGTCTGCACAAGCATTTGTTGCTATGTGTGAAAGAAGTAATGTATAGGAAGCAATGATGCTGTATAGGCTCTAGATAGCATTGCCAAACATGAGGACAACGGTTGTAATGATAAATATTTCACAGGTCATTCATGTCCAGTAAAGGTGAGAAGCAATATGTTCAACTTGTCATATTCCTTCTTCTATCTCCTTTTCTCAGCTGGCTTGTTTGTTGGAGGACCTCACTCTCCTGATCCTTCCCAATGGGGGAGGAAATCCCTGGTTTTGCCATTTTCTAAATAGGAAGAGCTGAGCCAGGGAAAATGACATCTCTTGAAGCTAATTAGGACAGAGAGAGGCACACAGAGCAATTCTCAAAATTCTCTCCAAATGTCCAGCTCCCCTTGACACCAGGCATTAAAGAAATTCCTGTAAGTTTTCCATCTGCATCTTTGCAAGCCTAAATCCCTCTGAATGTCTGGCACTAAATCATCTACCCATGGCTACAGAAGGAATTTGAAGTATCACAGGGAACGGATCCTTCTTCAGAAGCAAAAAATGGTGTTTAATTGCTGCCCTTTCCACCTCGTGTGGTGTGTTCTAGACAGTTTGCCACCTTGAACTGGGCACATTTCAGCTGCCAAATTCCTTGTTGAGGGAAATTCCCAAACAGCTTTGCATCAGGAATAAGTGTTTGTGTATATATATAAAAGTATATGTAAGTGTGTGTTTTATATATATATATATATATATAAACATAGTGTGTGTGCACATGTGTGTATACCAAATATATTTACAGTGTCAAGAAAATAAGAAATGAGGGAGCTCCAGAGATTTCCGATTCTCCTCCAGAGGAGAATTATGCCTGCTGCTAGTGGCTCATGAAAGCATTTGAAGTGCAAGTGTTAGGTTGCACTACGTTCCTTCTAAAACTTAAAGGTGGCAACTGAACATGAGTAAATTTTGAGTAGCTTTTTATTTTTTGTAAACTTGCTTAATTTTTCCAGTAAACTCCCTCCCACCAGAAGCTCAGCTGGGACTGCTTACTTAAATTTATTTTGCTCAAAACAGGAACTGAGCCTTAAAACCATTATTAGTAAACAGTTTATTTTTTAGCATGAGGTGTCCAGCGTAATTCATAAATTATTGTCCATTTAATTAAAGGCACTCACCTTTCCAGCTGTTTCTCTAATCAGCCTAATCCAAAGCAAATAATTTCAGCGGGTGCTTTGCCAGTAATGTCAGGCACAAGCATTTCCAGGGCTCCTTCCCTCATCTCACCAGGTGCTACCGGGTCCTGTTGGAGCTGATTTGCAGAGGTCCTGAGACATGCTTGAGCTTCTGAATTCAAAAGTGGACTTGTGAGAAATCAAAGTAACTTAGCCACAGCCATCCTAGAAGAGCAAGGCTTGACGTAGCCAGCAACTTGCTCAGTGACCCTTCAAACTAACCCATATACGAGATCGTTTCCTATGACATGGAGTGGGATGTTTCAGGCAGCTGGTTGGAGAGTGGAGCCTGCCTGTGCCTGTTTCCCATAGCAAAATAAATAAATAAATAAATCTCATTTTCAGTCCTTTCTACAGCTGGCTCTCTGTGAGCCTCCTGAGTTCCGGAATAACCAAATGAGTTCATGGAAAATAATAATTCTGCTGAAGGCTATGAAATAGAAATACAAAGACATCACCCTGACTCCAGAAATCACCCATGAAGTTTGTTAAGAGAGGCTTCAGGAGAAATGAAATGGGAAACAGAAGATAAAGATAGCTGGAAATGGCTGGGTTGGTAAAATTCACCCCACTTTCAGTGACCTGCAAAAGAGGGGAAAGTGGGTTAACCTTCGTTCATAGAGATGTGCATTTTTCTTCTCTGCATCTCACTTGTCATTGACTTCTATCCCCAGTCCTCCCATGCTCCGGTGGCACCCGTGACATGATTCAAACAGGGGTGAGAGCGCCTGTGATGGCTGCAGATAGGAGAAACCAGGACACATCAGTAATTGCGGGTAGCTAGGTATTATTCTGAATACAACCAGCTGACTCTCTCTGTGATCTACTCTAACTTTGTCAGGCACCAGAAAGCTGCCTTGATCTTGTGTTTATATGTGTGGGGCAGACAGAAAAGGGATTAAATGCTCATTCTGCGATGTTTTTCCAAGTATCTGAGCCGCCTCTGCTGACCAAGAAGCTGCACTTTAGTGACTCTATCATCTGCACGGTGACATCAGCAGTGGTTTGCCATCAGATAACACTTCTCAGAAAGGGAAATTTAATCTATTGGATTACTTTTCCAAGTAATTGGGGGGAAAAAATACAAACAGGGAAGCTTTGCGAGGCCAGAGTTTGGTTTTACTTATGACATCCTTTAAAAGAAAGGTTTACCATCTAGCTGGTCAGACAAGTCCGTGCAGGGCTAAGGTTCAAAACTGAAAGTAACAGCCCAGCAGAAGGGTGCTGATAGCAGACACGAGTGAGACTTGTGTAGCAAGGCGGGGGCTGTGATAAATCTGAATTGTCGTAAGAATCCATGAGGGCTTGGGTGTTGGCAGTTTGGGGTTATTTTCTCACTTTCTGAATTTTTAATGTTACTTACTATTGCAGTCAGTCGAGTTGAGTGGCTTGTTTATTTATTCTTTATGAACCCTATAAAAGAAAGCCTTTTTAGGTTGGAGCGAGCTGGAAGAGAAGGATGAAGGCAGCCTGGTAGGAGGCTGTCCCCAGCCCCTCTACCCTCAGAGGCAGATTTCCTCCCTGCCACTTGACCTGGTTTGGGATTTTTTTTCCCCTCAGCAGCCCTGTCCAGGGGCCATTCCCATGAGGCTGGATCACTGACAAAAGCCTGCAGGGCTGTGTTGGGACCAGGGACTTGCTGTGCATAACAGCCCCTTCATGTACTGCAGCAAAACTGGAGCTGGTGCCGCTTGACTGAATTGGGTCCCTGCGTCTGTGGATTTAACTTCATTTTCTGCTACAGGCCTCCTGGTATGTAAGAAAAGCAAATTCAAGCATGCCGCTGTGTTCACTGAGGCAGCAAACTTGAAGGGGGGAAGAAAATTCCCCTCCTTCTACAGTTCATGGTGTTCTTCTAAACTATTTATAAATAGGTCTACTGTAGCCAGTGTTTGCATTTGGACGGCTTCACTGTTCTCATTTTCAAGGCTCCTCTCAGATCTGAAAGTAAAGGTCGGTCTGACTCCCCTCATTTGAATCTTTATGAACCCTATAAAAGAAAGCCTTTTTAGGTTGGAGCGAGCTGGAAGAGAAGGATGAAGGCAGCCTGGTAGGAGGCTGTCCCCAGCCCCTCTACCCTCAGAGGCAGATTTCCTCCCTGCCACTTGACCTGGTTTGGGATTTTTTTTCCCTCAGCAGCCCTGTCCAGGGGCCATTCCCATGAGGCTGGATCACTGACAAAAGCCTGCAGGGCTGTGTTGGGACCAGGGACTTGCTGTGCATAACAGCCCCTTCATGTACTGCAGCAAAACTGGAGCTGGTGCCGCTTGACTGAATTGGGTCCCTGCGTCTGTGGATTTAACTTCATTTTCTGCTACAGGCCTCCTGGTATGTAAGAAAAGCAAATTCAAGCATGCCGCTGTGTTCACTGAGGCAGCAAACTTGAAGGGGGGAAGAAAATTCCCCTCCTTCTACAGTTCATGGTGTTCTTCTAAACTATTTATAAATAGGTCTACTGTAGCCAGTGTTTGCATTTGGACGGCTTCACTGTTCTCATTTTCAAGGCTCCTCTCAGATCTGAAAGTAAAGGTCGGTCTGACTCCCCTCATTTGAAATGAAGAGGGGAAGAAAGTTAACCCTGTAGGCAGGTGGCTCTATCGCAGTAATTCCCGGGAACATGAGTGAGTCCTCTCTCGAGCGTGGCAGGGGCAGAGCTCGGAGCCCGCTCTCCCTTTTCCTCCGTCTTCGTTTCGCTGCCCTCTTCGTTAGCTGATGATAGTTCTACCTTCCTGCGTCCTTTTAAAGACATCCCCCTGCATGTCATCTGGGATTCATGAAATGCAGAGATCTGGTAAGCAGCACAAATCACACGCTTCTGGCCCACACTTGCCAGGAGCCCTGGATAAGTTTTCAGCCGAGTTTATACTTCACCTCCCTCCACTCTACAGAGGAATAATGTATGGCTCCATTTGCTCCGGAAAAACTTGCACCAAAACCCAACAGTCTATTTTGTGAAGGATTATTTTTTGCTGATGGAGAGGTGTTTGGAGATGACAGGCATCTGATCTCATCTTAAGCCTTAAATTGCAGTAAAGCCTGTATTTATTTACTTTTTACTTCAACTAAACAGGACATTATCCTGCCTTTGAGTTAACACTTTCAGTGCTTGCCTTAGCTGAGTGCTGCATGCCAAAGGCATTACTATTTACTGTCACCGGACAAGGAACAGCACAGACCCACCAATTCACGTAGGAAACAGCTAAGGCACTAAATAGGATTATGTGGCTCATAGGACACACAGAATCAGAACCAGCCTGTTAAACAGTCTTTAAGCTGTACCACACATAGGGACCAGTTGTCTTGCTTCTGCACAGGGCGACTGAAGGAGAGGTGAAATGCTGAGAAACAGCCTGCGGTACCGCGTCATGGGTGCGGGCACAGGATGCGATGCCTCATCGTCTTCCTGATGTTGGCATCCAAAGGCTGGGAGTAAGAAAGGTTTCGGTGGATATTTTCTTGAGGCCATGACCTATATGGGAATGAGGAAAATGTGGCTTTTGAATAAGGGTGTGCAAAAATTCACTTCTGAAACGGAAAGCTTTTTTTTCTTTTTTTTTTCTTTTTTTTTTTTTTAAATTTAATAACCAGTAGTGCCTTACCTTCCTGTATCTACAGGACCTGGCTAGCAGCCTTCTTCACAATAGACTATCCTTGACTCAAATGGTACATTTACTTTGGGATGGGTTACTAATAAATAGAGGTTTCTAGGTGTTCTGAATGTGGGGGTATGTATGTGGTAGGTTGGTACATTATGAACCTAAACAAAGAAGACTTACAAGACTAAATATTGTTTTATTGCCTATTTAAGACTTTGTGATGAAGTGTTTGTATAAAAGAAGGTGCGTTATCCCAAGATGGTGGTTTTATTTCTGCTATTACTGACACAGTGTTACAAAGGCCCAAAGGGTCTCTGTAAACTCTCTGCTCTGACTGAGCTATGAACCAAGGCCAAGATGAACTTCTCCCAAAGCAAGTCCCAATCACTGAGACAAGGCACTCGCCTTCAGAGAGGTGTCCTGGACAGTAAGCTAGAGGTGGTACGATCAATAACAGGGCTAGCTCATGTGAGTTTTTACTGATGTATGTTGGTTTTCACCCAATGATAATGTGTGCTGGTGCAATTTAAAGTGCGCAGAAGCACTAAAAAATGAGTTGCCCCTCTTCTCCTTGGCTGTGTTCAGCTGCTCCTTGTTCTGAGCATCCCACGGGCTCTGAAGGATGGTTTCTGTGCAGGCAGTAGCTGTTATCCTGGCAAACAAATGTTCGTCCGCTGTTTAGAAATCTAATTTTCTTCCCTTATTTGTTGTGGGAAAAATTGCATGGCGTTCTTGTTGCATAATTCCTTTTCTAGTTTTCCTGTGTTTTGCACTCTCACAGTCTCTGCAATTATCTTTGGCACGGCAATTATTATTGTCCCAGCTGTAGTCCTTGCAATAGGTGATCCTAATGAAACATTGCTAGGCGTCTTGTGGAATTCCAGCACTGGTGAGGACGGACCCCACCAGGGCTTTCATTACGGACTTTTGCTAATTTGTTCGGGTACGCAAAGGAAAGCTTTGATGCGATTTACCTCACCTGCAATAGCAAAGTGAATTGGCAAAATTATTTAGCTCTGAACTGTGATCTTTTATCTAGAGAAGTGCAGTTTATGGCAGGTGTTTAGGGATGAGTTTCTGCACAGCATGGTGTTCAATTTCTTGGTGCCTCAACTGAATGGCACGGGTTTTACTTTCATACACCACTGAAAAAAGCCAACCTATAGAGCACAGTTCATGAGAACTATCTCTGTAGTTCAACAACTGTTCTAATTATTACAAAATCATTTATTTTAATATATTGTCATTTCATAATTATTTTTTTGTAGGTCTGTTTCAGTTACAGACTAGTCATGTATATATTTTGTTTCATGGAGACCTTAAAAGTTGAATTTGCTTTAATATTTCTTCCATTTACGTTGATTAAATGTCATACACTAAATAATTCCCATACCCATTAACATATGATCTGCCCACTAGTAATTATTTTGTCATCCTTACTTCCTCAGGCTATTTTCAACCTTAAGCCACTGTTAATCCATGACCTCAGTGCTTTTGTCTCCAGGTCTGTATTATATAAGTATTATGGAACAAGGATTGAAATGAACTATTCTTGGCTTTATTGTACAACTACAGTCAGTTGATTGGCTTTTCTATTTCCACTAACTAAAATAATAGAATAAATTTAATTCCTTTATGAAAGGATCGTAAGAATTTTTTTTTTTTTCCAGTGTGGCAAGGCTAAATAAGAAATATTTCTAAGGGGAAAGTAAAAAATGAAGGAAAGTAGCAGCTGCCTGCTTTTCTGGGTGTTCACGATTGCTGCCAAGTGGACACAAAGACGACTGAAGCAGGAGCACACCCCGCACTCTGCAGTGGCCACAGCAGCAGTAATTGAATAAAATCCACTGAGAAGAAATTTTTTTTTAAAAAAAAAAAAAAAAAAAAAGGCACTTTGGTCACAGAGCTGAAATGGAAAAGTAGATGCCTTTAAAGGACCTTTTTGTAACGTGTCTCCTCAAACTCATTCTCCCTCCATGAGACTACCCAAAAAGCAGAACACCTGTTTGAACGTCAGGTTTCCTTTTGGATGCAGGAGCGCAGCATCATATAGCACGGTCGTGTCTCTGGCAGGCTGGGCAGTTTGCTATTGCTCCTGTTCCAGGCAAGCCAACTGATTCTCATTTGAAATGCTACCTCTAAGCTGCTTTTGTTCAATCCCTTACTTTCATGAAAGGTTATAATCAAAAGGCCAGACTTTTGGAACAGTTTGGCTCCCTTATATGATACTGGCTTCCAAGTGGCTTGTAAATAAGGGGTCACGTTTTCCAAAGAGAGTACTGCCCCACCATCAGTGCTGTAAGAAATCTGCTTTGCAGCTCCATGGCTGTATTTAGGGGGAAACATTGCTGACAGGCTGAGTCAGTGGCCCAAATTCTCCTCCCTTTATCCATATAACCACATGAAAGCTTGTGCCTCCTATCCACAGAGTGTGCATGAATAATTTGCTTGGCATGGGACTGAAGCTAGCTAGCACAATAACTATGCTTTTGTAGGCTCCATATGTCCCTTGCCTTGGAGCTTTTCAAATGATACAAAACTCTGGTACTGTGACTAAAATGAGAAAAGCCTGGGCAATGACTTCAGAAGCAGTTGGGAGTGACCTAAAGCTCATGAAAGGACTCTTGGCTTCAATGGATGTTGACCCAAGTCCGTAAGAGACTTAAGAGTTATGTCCAGACCCAGCAGAGATCCTGGAATGACCCCTGTAGTCTGCAGAGGGATTGGTTTTTCCAATCAGTGCAGGGGAGTCCTAATTTCCAAACACTTCAGAAACGCCAGATTTTTTAACTGTTTCTCAAAATATGGTCAACAAATATGTGTGCGCACACATTGCCTATCCCTCTCCTCTATGCACTGAACATTTTTGGTGTAGGAGAGTTCAGTAACGGAAGTGTAAACCTTCTGTTTACATCTATAAACAAGATAAGGTACAAACTGCTGCAATGCAAACTTCCTTGCTCTGGCCCTCCGCTGACCTCGGCTATAAACGACAAAGAGCCTCCTTTCTCACAGTTGTGGGAGACTCCAGCCTCTAGGACAAATTTTCATCCAGCAAATGTGCTTGCAAAATCTTCTGTGTGAATTTTTCCAACTGCTGTGCTACTCATACACCACCCGGGGCCAGGAGGCTCATGGCTGTGGCGTGAAGGCCACCAGACACTGCCATACCCATACTTGCAGGATATTCCAGACACCTCCAACTGCAGGGTCAGGCTGTTGCGTTTGCACATATTTCCTGAAATGAAGAAACAAGCTGTGTGCACTTTTGCCAAAGGGTTTGGATAAAGAAGTGCACGCTTGTACCGCGTTTCAGACTAACTGACAGCAGACATGCATGTCACTGTATCACATGCTCATGTCTTCTCCTGGAAGCTTTTTGCTGGGTCAAATAAATTGGTTGCAAAATATCTAAGATTCTGCCAAGTAAACACAAGTATAACTAGATTAAAAAGCTACTCATGCATTGTCTTATTTTTATAGATTTCAATGGATGCAGAAAGAAAGAGATCTGTCAATAAGACAAGAGCTGGTTTCTAGGCATGGGAACCCGACTCTTTGGTGACCTGGACAGATGACACATGGCCTGAAGGAAGGACACAAGGAGAGGGATGGGGCATGAGAAAAGTCTTGGGGAATGGGGCAGAAAAGCAAAAGGGACTTCTGTCCTTGACGGCTGTAATTATAGCTCCATAAACTGAAAGATGTCACAGCCCTTTCTGCTCAAAGCTCACAGCCGTTGGCAATCCTAGTCCAGCTGCATGTGCATGCCATTGAAACTATGGTGGGGGGTTTTAATCAGAATTTGTTAATCTGGGACCTTCACAGCCATGTCGATTCTGGGTGCTTGGTGGAAGCTATCAGTGTCAGACCGTAGGGCAGTGCAAGGTCGAGCTTTTCGGCACCAACGCTGCACTTGCAAAAGGGCAAGAATAACGATGATGTTTGTATCTCCCCAGGCAGGACTCGGGTCCCTCTCCTCCTGCACAGCTCAGCAGAGGGGCACAAGGACGTCACCTCTGTCACAGGTCCCCCAACAGCAAATCCCCACAAGATGGACAGGCGCTCAGGTGAGGCACTGCTGTAAGCTTACCTTGTTCTTGTGACAGGACAAGGGGTGATGGTTTTAAACTGAAGCAGGGTAGGTTTAGACTAGATATAAGGAAGAAATTCTTTACAATGAGGGTGGTGAAACACTGGCACAGGTTGCCCAGAGAGGTGGTGGAGGCCCCATCCCTGGAAATATTCAAGGCCAGGTTGGACAGGGCTCTGAGCAACCTGGCCTGGTTAGGGGTGTCCCTGCTCCCTGCAGGGGGGTTGGACTAGATGACCCCTAGGGGTCCCTTCCAACCCAAAACATTCTATGATTCTTACCCTGCCAGCACTGAATGATCACTCTTGAATAGTCACCATGGCACACCCTGCAGATGGGATGAAATGGCACTAACAGGGCAGCGGTTCTTACATGTTTAAGCACTGCAGAAGCTCTTCTTTCATTCCTTGGGCTGTGCAATGGGTTACAGGAGAGTGGCTCAGGGAGAGCTGCAAGAGAGAAGGGCTGTGGGGACGGTTCTAGGTCAGAGCTGTTAGGAGGCTGCCAAAGCAGCAGAGAGGCGGTAACTCTGGATGCCTCCTGGTGCTCTCCGTAGAAGCATGTCAGATCTTGAAAACTGCTGACTCCTGGCCTAGAGGCCCTTCTTCTATTCATAGTGGTGTTCAAAAAAATGTCATGCAGTCAATTAGATATTGCTGCCCTAAACCAGGTGGTTTTAGATATACATAACCAGGGCTATAAAAACACATTCTCACTGTTCAGAGGGATGAATTAATTCACAGAATCAAACAGGATAAGCATGCGTTTGTTTTAATGAGTCCAGTACTACACATCTGTTCTGGAAGGGGCTCTTGCGGTGTTTGGTTGACCCGTGGGTGCTGGAAGAAGCCAGCATGGCCCACAAGCAAGGTTTAGGGCTATCAGCCATGGGCCAGCATCTCCTTGTCCTGGTGTTGCATGAACACAAACGTCCACCTTTTTGGTAGATGAAATGGCTCAGATGTGGACAAATCACTGTTTTGGATATAGGCCTTGAGTTACAGATCGCTGTGGGCAAGAACCTGCTATGAAAACAGTATAGAGAAGCAATGCTGCTGCTGTGTACCAGTTTTCCCTCTCCCTGTAACAAATGTCACTCTTAGCTGGCCGGCTAGCGTGGAGTAACGCATTAACTGAGTGTGATAAGGCAGGGCAACTCTGATACCAGCTCCGTTTTCAGTCCTGTGTTTGTTCTGCAGTTAGCACAAAGGGGTCTTGGTCCCTCGGTTGGCCCTGGCATGTCAAAACAATGTCAGTTAAGTCAACAAATCCATTCACGTTACAGTCATTTCCAAGTCATGCTTCCTCCCTTCAAAAATTCTGGATGGAAATGTTAGGGATATTTAAGAATTAAGCTGATAAAATGGTGGGAGAAAACGTGGAAACAGCTGGCTCACAAACATGAGCCTGATTCCCATCACCAACATTCAGTGATGTTATATTCTAGTGTATACAGAAAGTAGAGAGGCCTGAAAAATATGGCACGTATGTCCCAATACACATGCATCGCAGGACAGGAGATCACCTCCTCGGCAGAGCTGCCATCGATGCAGGCACACAAGGTGTGCTGTCCCCATGCACATCTCCTCGGGTCTGCTGTGCTCCTGCAGGTGACGAGGAGCTCCAGGGGGTTGGTGGTTATCAGGAAGGCCCAAATGGTCCAAATCCTCTAAATATGTCTGGGTAACTCTTCTGGCTAGGAAAGAAATGTCATACCCTCAAACTGGGTATATGGGAGCTCTATTTCTGGCGTCATCAAATTCAGCCCCTGATATTTTAGGGAATTGCACCATAATCCTTATTGCAAACTGATCGCGCTTTGTTTTAGAAGCAAGTTGGGTGTATGAAAGCAACATCTGTATTACCAGCAGGTTGCTAGCTAGCTCTGTCAGCTTATGGATCCTATCCCAGCTCAAAGAAAAAGTAAGGTCTGGTTTAAAAGCCTCAGGAATTTCGAGCACTTATCCATGGGTTTGTGTGCCTAGAGCTGACAAAATGAGTTGCTTACTTCATTGACTCAAAACAGATAAAAAGAAATACCTGCTTGTGCAATGAATAATTCATCAGTGAAAGAAAGCGTTGCAGAATTCTGTTTGGGATGAAAACTGCTTAATGTTAGTCTGCACGAGTCAATAAAAAAAATGGTTTCCTGCTTGTTGTCCTTAGGAAAAAACACAAAGACAAAAAAACCCTCCTCTTAAAACTGCCTGCATTTAGAAACAGCCTGCATTTTAAGTAATTAAAACTGATGATCCTGACAAACATTCGCCTCCAAAGAAATAGTCTATTGTAAACGTAAACTCTCAAGATCCTTCCAGGCATACCAGCACAGCTCTCTCCTAAAAATTCTTCCCAAGCCATCTGGTGCCTTATCTTTGTAGCCAAGCCATACAATAACTTTAACAGCGGGTTGTTGCTAGCAGGCTCTAGTCTCGGGACTACGGATTCCCTTGGAAGTATCGCAGCTAGCTCTGAACCCGTCAGCCAGGCAGCTCTGGCTCTGTGAATACTCTGCTTCTTTCTATCACTACCCCAAATGTCCAGCTGGGGTTCTTTGGGGGAGATCCCTTCCTCGCATGGTTCACGACGGGAGTGAAGGAGTTACAGGGAGAAGCTGGAGACGTCGTGTACTTCCAAACAGGGATTTACACTCCATTAATTCCCTCTACGGTGGCCCAGCCTGAGTGGCACGACATGAATGTGGTTGCGAAGGCTGCAGCCAATTCATGTCTTTCAGGCAGCTCTCCCTGCACCTGCGAGGGGGACGTATGGATTCCAGGTTTGCTCCTACACAGCCTTTGCCATTAAAAACAGGTATTTAGTGAGTGAGAAGGTGGGAAAGCATGGAGCAGAGATGGCTGATGGAAATGGCTGGGAAGGAGAGGACAACTCTGTTTCAGCTTTGCAGATCACCCAGAGTTTGCTCTCCCTTGGTTGCATCCCATTATTTCTGAGCCTGTTCCTTAACATCTCACCTAAACCACTGAATTCCTACTGGTAAGTGCCTTATTTTGGTTGCACAAGCAGAGCTCGACAGTGAAGTTGGGCAACAAAGCCAAGACTGCAGGCACCTGGCAGCAAAGCAATGACCCAGGCACAAGCTGGAGCGAGGGATCCTGTGTTAGCTGTGCCCATCTTCTCCGGTGGGGTGGCAGCCATCGTAAGAAACAGGCAGGCTGAAAAGTAGAGTGTGCTCACCACTCGCTCATCCAGGGCAAATGCAATATAATCGGGGAGAAACTGAATCTCCTTTTTGGATTATTGTCACACATTTATATGCTGACTTTCCACCGCCTAAGCATCCCTGGTCTGTTCCTTATCAATGCTGGTTTCAGGGGAGACGAGGACACTGGGTGCAAGAGCATAGGAGCACGTGCAGGAGGAGCTCTCCTTCCTCAGCACACCCTGCACTCGGCAGCTTGGAGACTTGCTGGAAGTTGTGCCTGCACTGTTGCATTTAAGCAGCGTCACTTATTCCTTTAGCATCCAGGGGAGCAATCCCACATCAGTGCTCTGGTCTGGTCACCTTCTGGCTGTAGTAATGATGTGATGCCAGCAGTCGTACTGAGTGATGGAGCTACCATTACATTATCTTCTCCCTCCCTGTGCCGGCCTGTGCCGGCAACCCTCAGCTACCTGGGCAGCATTTTAAAACGCTCTGGTTTTTGGTGAGGCACCTTAGGGAGCAGAGCTATTTTTTCAGAGTTAAAAAGAAATGTTTTTTCAAGCTGTTGCGCCTTGGTATTGAAATACTGGGTGGTATATATGCTTGTCAGGTGGGTAAAAGTGATCATGATGTGATGCTGCAACATAGCTCCTGGAAATCAGAGGCCCTGATTCTGCACTTCTCCAAGTCAGGGGAAGTTTTGTTGATGAATTTTGACAGGAGCTGGATTAGGCCTAAAACATTCCCATTTTTTAGCCAGTGACAATTTTTGTGATTGTTTCATAACCAGTACAGACTTTCTACCGCTATACAAATACAACAACATCGCAAAGATTTCCCCCAGGGAGATGTCCTTGCTTTTTGCTGGCTACCTTGTGACACCCCTAGGGAAATCAAACAGTTTAGGGAAAAAGAACATGGTATCTGTAAAGCTGCTTAGCTTTTTTCCCTACTCTAATGGGTATTTGTATTTTATTATTGCTGGAGACAATCTACTGTTTGGGGAAAGAATGAAAACAAACCTCCTAAAATAGAGTTTTACAGTTTAATGATCCCGGCACTGAAATATTACATGGTACGCTTAGACTGCATGCAAGCTTGCGTAGGAGAGTAGAACTGATCACACAGGGTCAGAGCTCCACGACTCCGTGTCCTTTGCCAAATCGACCACCTCAGTGTCCCCTTCGTAAGGTGACAGTGATACCTCACAGAACTGTTATGACAATTAATTTATATGGATAAAAGTACGTGGCTGGAGGGGTAGGGCTTTTTGTACCTGCAGAACTTCCAACATTCCCAGGTTGCCTTTTGGTGTGGGATTACAGAACATCTGCTCTGTTGAGTCCTCCTAGTATTACTGTTAATGTTTTGGCAAAGGCACCTGGAACGCAGCATAGATGCACATGTACAGAGTATCACAAGTCAAAAGGAGCGTATTCAGGTCCTGTTTGATTTATAGTGTGTCAAACACCAAAGATAAACCAAAATAACATTTAGTTTGATGGCTTAATTTGCACAAAAATGGGAAGATCCAGAATTAAGTGTTTCTCAGCTACTTTAGGACCTGTCCCAGATTGCTACCTCTAGTAAAAAGAGTAGGGGATGGGGTCTATAAATGCTTGTCAGGCCAAAGGAATTGCTAGGCTGCGGCGAGATCCAGAAGTTGGACTACTCTGAGCATGCATTTTCCACAGGGCAGATAAGAGGTGCAAGCAAAAGGAGCAGCGTGCGAATGACTGCAGCAATGCTGGGAGCAGGGGAGAGGCGAGCTGGAACCAGCAGTTTTAAGTGGAACGCCTCAAGGGATCACTATGTCCACCCGTGCTGACCTGAAGCCAAAAATCCCACACATTTGTAGCGTCTACGTGGGCTTTGCTGTTCCTCCCACCCAGTCCCTAGTTCCTACTCATTATCTGTTTTCCAGGGTCAAAGTTGTTTCTAAGGCAAACTGAGAGCCAGTTTCCTTGCATGTGAGCAGAGCAATGAGAAAGACTTGTTTGCTTTTCCTCTTTCACCTTCTGTTCCCAACTGGTGGTTCCCCACCCAGGCAAGGAGCAGGGATGATGTCTGCAAGGACAGGGTTATACTTGCATTTCCACTGCACCCAGCTTGCACCTCTGTGCAGAGGGATGGCTCCCACAGGGCACAGCTCCTGCTGCAACGCACCGGGTGGGAAGACGTTGAGTTGCACAGTTTGACCCAGGACCAAGCTGAAAGACATTTGGGTCTTATTTTCTTGGGTGACCTTGGATTAGTCGCCGCAACATGTATATCTCAGTATTCAGGGGACCGGGATGGGACTGAGTTAAATTCTGCTCTTCAGCATCCAGGTACGTTATTTCACCTCTCCCTCTGCCATCGGCCCTAAAATGGGGACCAGGATGAGGGCCTGGAGAGGGCAAGTTGTGACAGCAGTGACAGAAGTGCTGTGCTGGTATTGCTGTGAATTGGAGGTACTGCGTTCCACTCCTCTATGGGTTGGAAGAGCAAACTCCAAAGCAACCAAGCGATTCAGTCCTCGATGGTGGCAGCACGCTACGCAGGGCACGATTCAGGGTGAGAACAAAGACTCCCCCCCATAAAGGAAGCAGGAGCTTAAATGGCTACTGTAGATGAGTTAAACTGTATATTTAAATCGTTTTAACCATGATCAAAAAGAGTTGGCACAGCTAACAAGTTTGAAAACTAAGCATACACCAAGAACCTGCAAGTCTCAGCTCCTCCAAACAAATGGGAAAGGCTTAAACCAACTTAAAAATTCAGCCTCAACACAATTGCTGAAAAGAGAAGCCTTTATGTGAGCAGAACAGCTTCCTAAAGTGACAGAAAGGCAGCACAGAGCAGTAGCCTTGCTACCAGCATAGGCAGATGAGCAAAAGAGGCTGAAATGCAGCCAGCAAGCAGTCGTCTGTTTGAAGGGAATGAAATCTTTCACTTTCTGACCACGCAGATCAGACGCAAGGAGAAAATGTTTGCTGTCTTCGGTTATCTTGTGGCATTGAAGAGCAACCATCAAAGGGAAGGAGCCTGCCTTCTGGGATAATCTTTGGGCAAGCGAGTGGATGCAGCAGATAAAGGAAGATGATGCTTACCCGGAGAGGCCAAGCGGCAAAGAACAAAGATTAGTGACTGGGGATTGCTCTCACCCATGGGGAAAAGGATACGGTAACGAGGGTGAAAAGCAGTGCAAAAAACGCAGGAAAGTTGGGTTCCTTGCGTGTATTCTCGGAGCAGCCTGGTCTGCCTTAGATTTCCCACTGAAGTTTTGCTGTTCTGATCGAGTTCTTGTTTTTTAGTTTATAGAAGAGGCATTTGCAGCTCAACTTTTGCAGTATTTACGTAGGCAAAATTCCCAGTGTTTTAAAGGGATTTTTCCGTGGGTAGGTATGGGCTCTTAGGGGTTACTTTTGACTGGGTGAGGACTTGGAGTCTGCACAATTACCATACCATAAGTATTAATAGATCCTTCCTAATAGGAAAGCTATTTGAATTTAAGATTGTAGCTTAGTTCCTCTAAACTCCGCACAATCTATTTACTTATGCTAGAGCTTTCCTTCTGCACTTCCTAATCTCTAGCTGTAAATATTCAAAATGCTGCACAACATACAACTTCTCTGTATATCAGTGGACACGGCATTGTAAGTAGGTAACACCATGTTCCTAGAACATATTGGGTGCCGTTGCAAAGCCTGGATTTGGTCCCGGGAGCACTTCAGTCCATCCCCAATTCTGCCCCATAATTGAGACCTAATTAGTCCCTCCGGGGGTCAGCTCCACTCTTCTGAAAGATGGAGGGGTTTTGTTTCTTGCTTAATCTCACCTCTGTGAGTGCCAAGGTTTCAGATCGGTGGGCGAGCCCACAAGGATGCGCCTTTACGAGACAGCCTCGCCCCGTTCACCTCCGTGCCAAAAAGGGTCTGACCCACCCAAGTCACAGGTATGTGCTGCCACTCCTCACCCCGGGCTGGCTCCTGAGCATCTTTGAACCCCACCCCAGAGCTAAATTAACTGGTTACCTTGTAAAAAAACGAACTAAGCAAAAAAAGCGATGCTTTAATAAGTTTTTCTATGTCAGTGAGCTGAACAGGAGCAAGGCAGCCTCCGCCAGCACCAGACCTGGCACAAGGGGATGCTGAGGCTGGGAGTGGTGGGATGCGGGGTGCTTGTGAAATGGGGACAGCGGCTGCCCTGGGGCACTCTGCAACGCAGATAAGAGCAGCAGACCTGTTTCCCAACACCGTCCTGATCAGAGGACGAAGGACGAGGAGATGAGCGAAGGCTGTGCCCCTCTCCCCCAGGACGCCGCCATCAGGACTAGCACCACGTAAGCCTCCTCCCCTCCCCTCTGACTCAGCCCTAATGCTATGCTCAGCTTTTCACTCTCTCCTTCCTCGGGCAACTCAGTTCACTTTTCTTCACTCCCCCTTTGCTGACCAGCAGCTTGATATCGCTCAACACACCCAACTGGCAGCACCGGCTCACCCCGGCGCTCCTGGGATACGTGTCCACACCCACCTGAGTGTGGGACACGGCCCCCCGCTCCCCTTCTGGGGCCCTATCCCAAGCTTGAGCACCCTGCATCCCTCTCCCTGTGAAGTCCAAATGATTTGGGGCACACATGGAAGTTGTGGGAAGGAGCTGGAAGGCTCCCAGGGGGCTCAGTAACGTACAAGGTGCTCCCACTAGCCCCCCGGAGCAGCACAACAGCTCAAGGAACAGATAATACTCCTGCTATGAGTTAAGTCATTTATTTGACGATGAGGCAGAGGAGCAAGAAAACATGCCTGGAGGGAAGCCCGGGCTGCCATGTGATGATCTTACGAGATTCCTCTTTTTGTTCATCCAGCAGCCCAAAGACCTCGGTGGCTTTTCCGACTCAATCAGGACACAATTCAGTCTGGGACGGGTGGGGATGCCACGCGCTTTCATGCGGAGCCAGGAAAGGCCATGCAAGCCAGGGTTTTGCGTGGAAGCCCCAGCAGGCTTTGCAGATTGAAGTTATTTTAGAATAGTTTGGTCTTTCTCCTCTTCTGAGGATTTCTTTCTTGATGTGTGTACATGAGCAAGCAATTAGCTGCGAGGCTAGGAAGATGTTACTGTGCAGGCCATCTGCAGCATTAAAAGCAAATCTGGTCCAGGTTTGCTCATAAACAGGTGAGTGCATGGAAATAGAGCCACATTTGGTTATTGGGAAGAGCTGGCAGGAGATGACACCTACCAGAATGGGCACGTCCCTGCTTCCCACACACCCACAACGGAAGCCGGGAGGCACCTCTGCTCCCCAGAACCGGGGGGGCGTCTGGCAGCCGTGGCTGTGCCCACACCAGCCCTAAGGCTTCTAAGGCTGAGAAGACCCAACGCAGTTGTCAGAGCTGACTTCACGCGAGGCGACTCAAGTCTAGAAGCAGCCCAGCTTTGCCAAGCCCCCGAAGCCAGTATGGGTGAGTTATCGTAAGCATCCTAGACTTAAATTAAATGTGGTTTATAACCGTGGACACGATGCTGGGAGGCTATGTGCCATTATGCCTTGCTCTAAAGGTGTGCTGACTTGGGTCTCCACCAAGGTGGAGATGCCTGCCCAGCAGCTCACCCAGCCCTGGCCCGCTGGCCGCAGAGCTTGAGACAGGGCTTTGCAGGGGATGCTTTGTTTACTTGGACTTCTATATTCATTGTACAAAATCAGTAATTTACTGCTAAATGGTTAAGGTTTGTGATGCTTCACCGGTTAGTTTAGAAGAGCCAGGAGGTGCTTTTCTGTTCTTTGTCACAAAGTTGAGCAAAGAAAGTACAGAACTTTGAAATTTTCTATGGAAGTGCAAATCTGAACTTCCAACCATCTATTTTCTTTTTCCTTGCTTACAGGCTTTAAATTTCGTTGCATCTTCCCTATTTTGGGGAAAAAAAAAAAAAACCAAAACAAAACCAAGGTTCTGGGGTTTGGTTTGAGGAAGGTAGAAGACGATGCTTAATTACATTTAGCTTTAAAGGATGTCTTAAATTTTTATAGAAAACTTCCAAACTGTAAACCAAAACAAAATACACTCAGATAAGAAAATAATCTTTCTTTTCCCCCCGGGTGCCTGAAAGCCGCATAACATAAAAATAACCCCAAACAAAAGTTGCTTTAAGTGCCTTGTATCTGAGAAACACAGATGAGAACAACTGCTACAAGAAGTGTCACACGGGGGATTCTTCGGTCATTGGTCTGCTTCTTGGAGCTGTCTTTAAAAGAAGAAAACAAACAAACAAAAAAACCCCAAAAGCGTCAATTATGTAAGAAAACTCGTCTCTCCTCCCGGTGAGTGACAAAGTGGCTCTGACC